>NC_083632.1:15407531-15442531 GCF_963584025.1 Labrus mixtus
TCCAATGCATGGGTATGAATTGAAAATCCGCCCTTAACGAGGTCACTTTGAATTGCAAATGAGTCGAAGCAGACGAGTCTGAACAGAAGGTTTCAGACGATCATCTCGTTACTCACCGACTGACGGCTTGAAGGTTCTTAAAGAAGAAAGACGCTTTGACTAATCTAGGCGTAACAAACTCTCAAAGCTCCACAAGAACACAGAAATCTGAACAAAGCATAAATAACAACAAACAAACAAATAACGGATTTGGAGCGGATCATTTTCACCTGGAAACTCGGTGCTGAACAGAAACTTCAGAAAACAACAGAAGAGAAAAACAAAGCTCCAACATAGAAGAACACATGGATTTTATCTGCACCTCTAAGATGCAAACGCTAACGCCTCATGCTAACTACCTGTCTGCATTTTGACCCTCTTTAGAGGTCTGTTCCAACGTTACAATGTTGGATGTCCAAACTAAACCTCGGCAACGTTTTTTTAAACAAAAGATACACGACAGTTGTCGACGTAATCCCCGGACGTGATTTCCTGCTGCTCTGAACGAGACGTTACGAGAACTTGCCGAGACTTGTTCAGAACTTCAGACATCTTGTTCTGTCGACGTATCAGAGCAAAGCACGTAGCAAAGCTGCAGGACACGCCCACTCCGGCAGCTCTTTCAAAGACACGCCCACCAGGAGGCTGCTGTCACATTTTAAAACCTGCTCTCTCTCCTCTGCAGTGAGTTTGTCGTTCCAGTGAGAACACTGCGACCCTCCACCGCGCCGGTCACTTCCATTCCAGCTGACTGAAGCGGGACGATGAACAGACTGTAACCATGGCGACGACAGCAAACGCGATGCATGAAGCTAGGTGGATAAGTAAACTACAATTGGTCACAGTGGAGACGTCACGTAAAGAAAAAAACAAGGAAACAAGATACTTCAGGTTGTAGACGACAGCTTGAAATATCTGGAAGACATTTAAAAATCCTTCAACGTGCATTCCTTAACCCGAGGACTGCTGCTAAAACTCTTTAGAGTCTGTGGCGCCAAATGCACAGAGGTTATAGTCCTCATCGCAGCGGGCGTGGGGTTAGAATCCCTCCTCGCCTCTTTGCTTTATACCTACCAACCTCTCCTTTTCTCTTCAGACGAAAACTGGGTCTCTGTGTCTCTGGCTCTCTTTTCTCGATGTGCTCTGTGTGTCATCACTGGTTGATTTTATTGCTGCCAGAATGCAGAAACAAAAAGCGTCTCAATAAATAAAACTCTAAAACCTTAATGTTTACGCTCCGTCTCCCAGAAATATCATTTTTACGACTTATGTGCAATCAGAAATGTTTTCCAGAAGTCGACCTGGCGCCCCTCTAACGAGAGGTTCAGCGTTATTCATAAATTGTGTTTAATCAAAGGTCCATTCCATGACTCTCTGCCTCGCTGTGTGTTTCCCTCGTTGTCTTCACCTGTGTTATTAGTCTCACCTGTGTCTGATTACCCCTGTGTCTATTTAGTCTCTGTGTTTCTTCCTCTCTGTGTCTGATCATTGTTACGTTTTCCCCACTTCAGATGTCAGTTTTTTTCCTCGTGTCTACCTGTGATTATTTTTAGTTGGACGTTTCAAGAAGTAAGCCTTGTTTTTTGACCGCGACAGAATGATGTTAAAAAGTGCAGATAAGGCGGGACAACTGTCCCAGCCCAGACTCTAATAAAAGTTTCACTGCTTTTGTTTGAAAACATTTTTTTTTGAGGAATTCTTGGAAACCAACAGGAAAAGCAAATGCTGACGATGCAGCCTATCAGGTTCAAGCTGTGCCAGTAAATCACAGTCAATAATAAATGTCGATAAATCTCCCTTTACCTCCAGAAGAAAACACAACCTGACTCTACGTCTTCAGGAGCGGACCTGAAAAACACACACACACACACACACACACACACACAGCTCTGGTGACGGTCCCTGGGGTTGAAGCGGAGGTCAGCAGAGATGTGTCAGGTTGTTGTAACACCGATCACCTCTTGACCTCCAGCCTTATCTCCTCACCCTTTTATTTATCTCCCCCTCTTCTTCCCCCGTCCTCCTGTCATGTCATCTTTCAGCAGGAAACCATCACCGGGACAGAGGGGTGAGTTTTAATGGATCCCTCCGAGAGAGAGAACGAGAGAGAGAGAGAGAGAGAGCGCGGTGTGTAACCTGAGCCCTGTGAGCCTGAGCGTGGGGATTATTCAGACGAAGGATAAAGCTTCCTGCTAATTGTAACAGAAGCTGAGCTGACCAGCGCTAACCGCTCTAATGCTGGAGTCAACCCAAGGTCAGAGCCAGGAGATAGAGCTATCGATCCCCCACACACACACACACACCGACGCAAAACACATGCACACACGCACAGCGAGGTAGAAACTTCCAGTCCATCCCATCGCAGCGCTCCTTCACATCCAATCTCTGCACACCATTAGAGATCTTTGCAGGGTCTGATCTCCATCACCCTGCTGAAGCTAAAAGTTATTTTACACTGAAAGAGAAGAGGAAGAAGAGGAAGAGGAGAATGATGAGGAGGAAGAGGAGGAGGAGGAAGAGTGAATGTGTGGATGGTGTGTCTGCTCCTCTTTTATTGTGCATGAAAGCATCTGCACAGAAATGCAGGGTTGGCTCAGCCTCACTATATTTAACCTCATGTGCACAGACTGGAAAGCTTCAGTGTTAATGGATGTTATTATAGACCAGCTGTTTGATTATATGTGTCACTTCCTCCCTTTTTGATCGCCCTCATTGTCCTCACCTGTGTTTGATTGCCCCCTGTATTAAGACCTCGTCCACACGTCGGCAGGTATTTTTCTTCAAAGGTAGCTTGTTTCTGTGCGTTTTGACCTTTTGTACTCAGGTCAGAGTGTTAGGTCACAAACGTCGAACCTTTAGTAAAACTCCTTCCAGGGTGAAGATGTTCAGAAAGTCTGTTTAAGGTGTTTATGTGTAAACGGGGAAAATAGTTTTTTTTAAATAACATCAGGTAGTCTGATGGTTCCAGCGATGATGTTGCCAGATTCTCCTGTAGTGTGACCTTCCTATATGATCAGACATTAAGGAAACATGCTATGTTGAAGTGCTGACTTCTCTGACAACAATGCAGCAGCCAGTATGTCCTCCTTCTAACTTTAGATTCTGCTCCTGAATGCTCCGGATTTGTTTGGACCAGAGAAGGTAGGCTGTTTTAAGACACCCCCACACGGCCGTTTTGGATGCCCCTCGGTTTGCCAGATATGATTCCAGTTATCAGGTCAAACCAACAGGTGTTGCAGTGATGGAAGCGGGCAAGAGAACTGTTTCAGATGGAAGTGATTGTACCCGACCTAAAAAGCCTCTGCATGTTTCTAATAAGCTCCACGAGCAGAAACGTGCTCAAACTAGGATCAATATTGGAGATGCTTTTGAAAAATGGAGAGAGGTTAGAACACAGAAAGGTTTACAGACCGATGCAGAGCTGGATAAACACTGAAGCTTCAGTGTCCACCACATGGCAACCCGCATGAGCATCGGCTCTAGAGGCTCTACAATGTTTAGAATTTAGACTGCAGTACCCATTTTAAACACTAAGTGTCACAGTTACAGATTTCTAATTTAAAACTACAAAGCATTGTTTGTGAACATATTTCAGGAGTGAGTGGGTTAACAGAAACTACTCCGAGATCAGCTCCCCAGCTTTAGGACGACACTTTTTTGAGTCGCACAACTGAGTTTTGAAGTTCGCTAAACTTCAGCTCCATCGGGCGATCAATTGCTCCGGCTGATACTCCAAGTTCAGGGCTTTTATTTGAAACACGAAACACACACAGATTTGACTTCAGCTCTGTCTGTGGGAGTTCAAAGAAAATGTTATTGACTATTATCAACACTCCATCCTGATTCCACTCGTTCGTTGTCAGCTCTCAGATAGTGCTCGATTATCAGGTCGTATTTATGTCAGCTCATAAATCGTGAGCTTTGGTTGTGCGTCCTTAACTGGTGAGTTAACTGGTCTGAGTTAAACTGCATCCTGTTGTTCCTGTGCAATGAGTGATAATTGTGAACATTTCCTGGTGTTAACGTCCTTATTCGGTGGAATAGTAACCTGGCTGAGAATCTACAACACGTCATGAGGGACAGAAAAGCGTCACATCACAATGCTCTGAGCTGAACTTTTATCAGAATTAATTATTTCTAAATGTCATGATTTCCTGACCTGGAGGAGTTACCAGACTTCATGAGCGGCTGCCGCCTTTATTGTCTTTATATGTTTTCTTTGTCCTGTCAGACTTTGTTGAAGCCTCCATGATGTTTTGGTTCAAATACCGGATGTCACCAGTGACTTAAGTGAGAACAAGTTACCAAAACTAAAAACAAAACTACAAAAATATCGGACAACAAACCAGAGTTATCCTCTAGGATACGAGAAATAGTTTGTAGCATTAGGAGGTATGTACACTTCCTGTTTCAGCACTCAGACAAAGACGCACTTCCTCTGTCAGTGTGTGTGTGTGCTGTTTGTTATGAAGTGTGTGAACACATCATTAACTCGCAGCGTACACCGACCTGCAGTCAGAGGTCACTGACACAAGTGACAGCGATGTCAAGTGGCTCGACAAGCAGCGAGCCCCATCTGGCCCCGAGGAGGGGGGGGAGGGGGGGCGAACGTGACAATCTGGTGTCACATTTACATCACCTGGTGTGTGACACACACACACACACACACACACACTGTCTCCTCCAGATTTCAGAGATCCTCTGGCACAGTTTGCACCATGCAGCTCGGGGGTTTTGTGTTCAAACCGACACAGAAACAAAAATCCTTCTTCCTCTGAATCTCTGTCATGAGTCAAAGAGACAAGCCAAAGAGCTACCACTGCCGAGCCAATGGCACTATTGAGCCCCCGTCATAAACGGTAAGCTGGCTAACAGCACGCCACACAGCACAGATTTGGATGCATTTTTAATCTGGAATATTTGGAGCAGTTTGTGGGTCTGTAGGTTCACGCATGTCCTGCTCACAGTGTCAGAAAAAAAGCTAAGAGAACCCCCGAAAATCTGAAACCCCGCGTCTGTTTCAAACCTTTATGTTTCCTCGAGCAGTCTGAGTGACTCGCGTCTCCCTCTCATGTGTTTGAGCTCCGAGTGTTTCCAAGTTTTCACCAGCAGGCTGTGAACAAAGCCACATGACAACAGTAACATCTGGCTGCAGCTCGAGAGATGATTACTCTGCTGCTCTGTGAGAACTCTCATTGCAAGGCCTCCCTACTGTGTACACACACACACACACACACACACACACACACACACACACACACACACATGCACAGATTGGCATAGCCAGATGGCAAAGTCTCTTAGACTGTCACCTAAACCTCAGCAGGATAGCTGTGGTTATGTTCGAGTATGCAAACAGCACAAAATGATTCATTTCTTCATACTTGGCTCTCTGACTGGGATTAAAATGATACACAAACTTTATACTGCACACACACACACACACACACACACACACACACACACACACACACACACACAGCCTCTGGGGTTTTGAAGTGGACTACTTTCAACAGAATGTAGATTCTGACATAAATGCAGAACTTTATGTTTAGAGAAGAAAATAATGAATAAAGAGGGACTGAAGTAGACCCTCGGTGGTGGATTCAGTGACTCTGCGTAAAGTGTGCGTACCTGTACCAGTCCAGCCCTCGTGCGTAATGCCGGTCGAAGAAGTGCGGCTCGGACCCGAGGGCCCTGATGTCCGGGTGGAGCCGCAGAAACTCCAGCAAAGCCCTCGTGCCTCCTTTTTTAACCCCTATGATGAGAGCCTGTGGTAACCTGCGCGTGGCTGTCCACTCCTTCCCCGAGCTGTTCGCCTCCAGCCCGGGAGGACCGCTGAACGCGCGCTCTACGGGAGCCATGGTCGCCTCCCTGCTTCCGTTTCTGTCGTCGGGCCATCCCGAACCGGACACGAGAAACTCGCGCGCGGGCTGCTTGATGTCAGGTGTCTCGGTGAACTCGGACTCGCAGCAGCCGGTGAGCAGGTAGACCAGAGAGAAGCAGAGCACGCTCAGAGAAGACGCGATCGTGAGCCGGTGGAAGAGCCGGCGCAGGTCCGCGCTCCCGGGGTGATGATGATGGTGGTGGTGGTGGTGGTGATGAAGAACTGCCATCCCTCACAGATCCTCGTCAGGTGAGCTGCCATTCTTCCACAAGTTCCGCTCACATCCCTCCGTCATACTCCAACACAGCGCGAGCTCTCAGAGTGATCCTCAGCGCGCGCTGCCGTCCTCCTCCTCCTCATGGTGCGCGTGGAGCGCAGTGAGCCCCCAAACCCGCCTGTCAATCAAACCCAGATAACCAGAGTGTTTGCGTGACATCCAGAGTGTGAGCCCACTTACTCTCCCTGCATGCACCGAGGGGAAAGAAAGGTCTAATATCAGAGCTCGCGCTGCTGCGGATCGGATCTCTCTCTCTCTCGCCACTCCACGGGATTAGCGCGCCTCCATCCCGGCTCAGCCCGGGGGGTGGTGCGTTTAGGGCTCTCTCTCTCTCTCTCTCTCTCTCTCTCTCTCTCTCTCTCTCTCTCTCTCTCTCTCTCTCTCTCAGGTTGGAGGTTGATGTCCTGAGGCGACTTTGAGTCCTGTTTTATTTATCGGTTTGAACCTGAATGTCTCATAGCCTATATGTAATTATCACATTTAATGTGATTGACTGATGGAGAGTCTGTCTCACATTGGTTCAGTTTATCTGCAGCCATGTGCCATACCATCAAATCTGACATGTTATAAATTGATGAGGCCACACTGACAGATCTCCAACATGCTGATGACTTCTGAAAGTTGAGCCACAAAGACAGAGCAACTTCTGCTTAAAACAACTTTGTAAAAAATAAAGAAGGATCAGATTGAAAATGTGCATGTGATGCTAAATCAGAACAAAATATAAAAGAAGTCACATGTTGACTGCAGTTCTTTGAGTGTCCACTAGAGGCTGGCTGCAGAAACACAGGAAGTCACATACACACCCATTCTAAAAGCCTGTTTTTACAGCAGAGATTAACATGTTTACAGCCTGGTTAAAAAAAACAAATAGGTCTGATTAGCTCATGTCTCGATCGACACACACTGTACGGGGGGGTGAATGTTTTGATGACTCATCCGTTTTGATTTGATGAAGGATAAGAGTTATTCACAATAAGGCGTGTAGCTGACCTGATTGACAGGTGGGCACGGTGTAATGGTTTGTCAGGAGGTTTAAAACCCGCCTCAGCTCCAGCTCTCAGCCTGTCGTTAGGTTGACTGAAAGTTAGACTGAGACAGCATTTCCAGCATGGAGACCGCCATCGATGGGACTCCAGCGCCCGGTCAGACCGCCTCTGTTCTGAACAGTGATATAAACCCAGTAAACCTGTCATGGTGTTACAGGTAACAGTTCATCAGCAGGTTATCTAGTTGTGGGTCAGTGGAGCCGGTTTATCACACTCTGCTCTCTTATAATTGGCTCAGTGGTCACACAGAATTAGGCCGCACAGATCAGCTGCCAGCACACTGCTGGTCTGACCTCACAGGACTGTCTGCGTGCATCTGTGTGTGTGTGTGTGCGAGGCTGTGTGCCCCACAATTACGCTGCACGTCATATGCAGAAATACTAAATCTCTGAATAAAAGCGATCTGAGGTCTGGTGAAACGACCCGAAAATGTAAAATGTTTCATGTCAATGGTCACAAAAGAAGTAAAAAGGCTGAGCTCAATGTTTGGAGCGTGCAGACCCGTATGCAGATACAAAGTTCTCATTGTGTTGCCCCCAGACTCCACATCAACCCTCAACCTTTGCTGAACTGCACGGCCCCTCCCCCCCTTCCTTTACTGTCTGCCTTCAGCTTTTCTGTCATATAGCCGTTTTCACATATGCACTCCGGATAATATCTAGATAATTACAGGAGGACTGCTCCGGAGATTCTCCCGACCTAGCCGTTCATATATGCTCCTCACAGCGGTGGACTTTCCCTGTCAGAGGGGAGGGGGGGCGGGGGATTCCCTGAGGTAAGACGTGACGTAAATAAACAACGCGGAAGTAGCGGCCGAAGCAACAGAGTCCACTACACGACGTTATAATGAGAATATTTGCCTTTATATCAATGCTGTAATATCAATGTGTAATCCAGTGGAATGACAACATCCACAAAAGAGTGGAGAACAACATACTGACGAACAGAAAACATAATGCAGACGTTTAATTACGTGCATAGAGATCGTAGTGATCGTGTGCAGACACTTTAGGCAGTCACTGTATATAAACGTCTTTCTATTGGCTCGAGTTGAAATCTCTGGAGTATATGCGGCCGCGTTCAGACATCAGCTCACACAGACTTTCTGCAGAAAAAATACTAGGGGTCTGGCTGGAGAAACTCTGGGTGAAGTCCACGCAAAAAATGCGGCTGTTTGCGCTCACATATAGCCTAAAGCCCCTCCGGGTAACCAAATCTCCAGAGTTTTTCAGGAGATTTCTGTATGTGTGAAAAGGGGTTATGTCACCATGTGACAAGTTTAAACTGTTTCTGGAGTCACACACGCATTCCCTCCTCCCGACAGAGGAATTCTCTGTAGTGGACCATATAGTGCAACAATTCAGCGAAATAAAAATAAAACATTTCAGACACTACTCGCTCACTAACTGTCGCACAACTAAAACGTGCATGGTAACGCCGGCTGAGGGTCAATAATAACGTCACCACCCCCTCCCACTCGCTCCAGGTGAATTCTCCTGATTATATCCTGCTGCGTTCTCACATCAGCTCACTCTGACTTTCTGAACAATAAATACGAGGAGGCTGCAGGAGAAACTCCGGGTGAAGAGAGAAACATTCAGCTGTTTGTGTTCACACAAGACGCTCCTCTGGAGTTTTCTGTGAGTGTGAAAACACTAATACAATAACTATACTTTAAAGGTACTTTATTTGTTACGGCAGAGGTTTTACTGCCCACGCAGCTGAGATCAGCTGCCTCAGGCCTGCTCACCATACCTGTGTTTGCTGTTTCTGTAGCTGTAATTGTGATTGTCGCGTTTAATCTGTTTCTGTAAAGCATTTCATGCTGCTGTCTTGAAAAATTCTCAACAAATAACGTTTTATTATTATCATTGTTACAGGCTTATTTTTTATTCTGGCATTGGGCTGGTTTGGATTGGACATTGTGCTTTTGTCTCACAGACCTGGTACCCCGGCCTCCTGCTCCGCTGTTAACAGTCAGTGTGAATCTTTGCTGTGGAAAATGTTAAAGAGGACATATTACCCCCTTGTCCACTTTTTCAAACAGTCCCCTGTGGTCTAAATGAAACATATGTGCTGTGCTTTGGTGAAGTTTGTGACCCTGTATAAACCAGCTCGCTCAGAACGCTCCGTTTTGGTGTGTGTGTCTCTTTAAATGCAATGAGCCCCCCCATGAGTTTTCCCTGTAGACGTCACGCCTTCGCTAGCGAGAATAAAAATGGAGGACCTGCTCAAAAGTTTTGTTCTAGGCTGGGGGTGGAGTCCATGGGTGGAGATACCATTTTTTTTTTTTTTACCAGAATCCCACTGTGACATCACAAGGAGAGCACATTTGAAATTGAGATTGTTGTAAGACTTATGCAGACCACAAACAAAGGACTGGATGGGTTTATTTCACATTTTGTGGGTCAGTAGACACTCAGGTTACCCAAATATATGTTCAGAAACACTGTACAAGTGGATTTTTCATAATATGTCCCCTTTTAAAGTATTTTTCTTCAGTGTGACGTTCATCTCCTCATCTGACATCGACCTGATCACTCCACCAACACACATTAAAAACAACTTGATACAAATCATAACGAATCTGCTTCACGATGATATCTTTTGATTTGGCAGATCATGTAGAGACTTCAGGATGAATTTAGAGTCTGTTTCATAACCTGATAATAAAAACTTTAAAGAACGATACGACAAAATTTGCAGGAAAGTGATTTAATGCACTTCAGAGGGCGTTACGTCACAGGAAGTTATTTTGGATTCAATCTTTTTAAAATAAAAAAATCAGCGTTTCTGTGATTGGTTCTGAGCGATGTGTGAAGAGGTGCTGTGTGTGTTTCTGCTGTTGGGGAGCTCTGCTATGTTGGCTTTTATTATTGCAGAGTGCCAAGCTAAGGTACGGATAATGGCTCATAGGAGACTCATTAGTGCCCCCCCGACCACACACTCACACACACACACAAACACACACACACACACACTTTACGTTCCATTTGGCTTACCCCCGTCATTATCCCGCAGCAGATGTGACCCGAGCCATAAAACCGCTGCATTGTCCTGCAGAGAGGCTAAACTGAGCCGTTATCCTTTTTTGACATCAACATCAAACTTTGAGTTATTTCATCGTCTGTTCCAACCTGAGACAGGAAATGATGTCATGATGATAATAACTTTATCATCCGAGTCCTTTAAAAAGATGGTTTAATGAAGACAAAGACAGGAAGCAGGAAAAACTCAGAAGGCAAAATAACAAAACAATAAGATCCAATGAGAATGTAACCATACTGGACTCGGGTTCGGTGCTTTGCTAAAGAGCGCCTCAGCAGGGCTCAGGAAGTGACCCGGCACCTCTCCAGATACCAGACCACATTTCAAACCTGGTCTGGGACTTGAACCAGCGACCCTCCAGTTCCCAACACGAGTCCCAACAGACTGAGCTGCTGCCCCCCAAACGGACGCACGATGTGATCAAATCACAATTTCATGATATTTTTACATGAATAAGTATAATTCTTTTTAAGAAACAGCTCAATGAACTGACGCTGTAGAAAGACATTTTATTTAAAACTATGGTGTCTGATGATGTTTTAATGTATTAACATTTAGCTGAAAGATTCCAAAATATCTGTCAAACACTAAAAGGTGGAGTCGATAGATTTTATATTTTCTGTTTATTTCATTTTAACCCTTTGACTCTTTTTGATGCTCGATCATTAAAATAAATAATGTATCGTTTATATCGAGTATTTTAAAAATCCTTCCTCTGTGTGTGTTAAACTAACCCTGAAATTAAATGTTGATTAAACACTCATGAACACGCACAGACCTCGTTCATGATTCCTTTATTCACCGTAACGTGATGATTATCGGAACCCGTAACGAGCGTGTTTTCATCGTTATCTCAATAAGCGTTTATTTTATTTCAAACCTTTCTCCGCGGTTCATCGCTCGAGGTTGTCAGGTGAGCTGCAGGCTTTTGTCCGCGCTCTCCGTCAGATTGTTTCGTGATGAAGTGGTCCATAAAAGCGTGACCTCGAGGTCAGGGCCGAGGGCGTGCGGCGGGTTGTTATCTGACCCGGTCGGAGCGGCCTGATTGATGCACCTCTGTGTGTGAAATAAACCTGTGTGTATAAGTCACTGTCATCATGGATTTTAAACTCTGATATGATTCTAGTTAAAATCCAACTCTAACGATACGTGTTCAGTTACCACGGCAACACAGATAGAAGTCCTAAAGGCACCAAATATCAGGGTCATTCATTGTTTGTAATGACCAAAACATGCAAACAAACTTGTGCACAGTGTCTGAAATGCACAAATTACGTTGGCAACGTGTCAGAGCGGTTACCCCTCAATTCCACCAGATGTTCGGCCCGTCTCCGCTCTGTCACGGCGGCAGACCTGATATTCACTTTATTCAGTGTGTGTTCTTCCTCTGGCTCCGCCACGCTGCATCTCAGCTCCGTCAGTCCTCTGCACCAGATACTCAAGACTTCTGATTCTGCAGGATGAAGGCGCACGGAGCGTCAAATTACCACAGAGCAGATCGAGCGGGAAGTCAGACACCAAAACAACGTTACAACATCCTGTTTATTTTCAGAATAAAAGAGTCCGTTCCAACAGTTAGGAACAATGACCTTATGTGTGTTTTGTTTACGTGTTTATAAGGGTTTGATATGGACGGATGAGGGCGCACAGAGCCGTAAATGAGTGGACACACAATGTCCGTGTATCTGGTGGAAGTTCTGGGTTATGAATGAAAGGGAGCCGAAGAGTTCTTCTTCTACGTCCTTATATTTCTGTTTTGCCTTAAAATGACGTAATAAGACTGAGGTGAAGCCTCCAGCTCAGAGAGGACACATTACAGAGCGTGTTTGTTTGTGTGTGTGTGTGTGTGTGTGTGTGTGTGTCCTCCTTCCTCCCTGAGTGACGGGCCAATTAGACTCAGAGTAATGGCGTTTGTAATCAGGGCTAAATTACAGCCATAAGTCACTCAGTGGAGCTGTGTGACACACACACAGTGACAAACTAATGAAGCACATACACACACATAAACACCTCATATAACCTTTTCTCTGCACCAACAGACAGAGAGGCGTTTTGTGCTTCAGCGTTTCTTTTTAAAGTATCGACTGAGGTTGACGTGTTTCATAAAGGTTTAAATATTCTCTTGTTTTATTTTGACAGTACAGAGACGGGCTAACTGGCTGCTTTGTAGCTAAAGGCTGCTGTGTGACTTAGCGCCGTAAAGACGTACACACTTCTCACCAGATGACCTCGGCCCCCTGACAAAGTTACATAGTGCTGAAAACAGGCGAGTGGGACGCTCTGTGGACATGAGAGAGACACCATTCTCCCTGTTGGAAGTTATTGTTCATTTAGATCGACTTTGGAACGACTGAAGGAGGAGGAGTTAAGCCTGGCTCACAATGCAGCATAATCGGGCCAATTTGAGCTCCGATTCTTCCTTACCGACAATCGCAGGGTCGCTCCCGACTCAAGGCTGCTCGGACTCGATTATCTGCTCAGATTATCTTGTAGTGTGAGTGGCACAAAGATCCAATCTTAACGTCCCGTCGGGGACGCCCTGATTTATTTCAATCATGTTTAGCATTTAGAATTAAAAATATTGACATTTACGTCATGAAAGGGTCCGGCAGAAGTTGTGTGTGACTACAATATAATCACGAGAGACATGGGAGGACTGTAGTCATGGCGACCAGCGGCAGGACGCAACCTGGCGTTTTTTTGTTTTTCTTTACTTTTCTGTACAGATCATCAGTGCAGCACTTTTCTGAAACTTGTATCCATATATCTACAATTGTATCAACTTTTCTATATCCTACAACAAGTTCCACTTCCTTCTCTTTCACCAACCGTCATCCTTTGTTTTTTTCAAATGAAACTTTATTAACAATTGTCAACGCTCCGTCCTGATTTCACTCGTACAGAGTTAGCTCTCCGTCCGTGCCCGACAATCGGGTCGTACAGTGTGAGCACGTCAATCTCAAGGTCTGGTCGGGCGTCGTAAACGATTCAGTCGTACAGTGTGAGCTGACATGCCACCCCGACTTTTATACAATCGGGGGAAAATCGCACAGTGTGAGCCAGGCTTTACAGACTGTTAGTTTAAGTTAAAAAAAGGGGCGGCTGTGGCTCAGCGGTAGAGTCGGTCATCTCCTAACCAGCTCCTGTGGTCACATGTGGAAGAGTCACTGATCCCAAAACGGCTCCCGCTGTGGCGTCTTTAACTTTTATAAGGTGAGCTGCACGTGTGACGCCAACAGCTGAATTTTTTTCATCTCTGAGATCAAACGAGAGGATTTTATTTGAAGGGATCATCGGAGTCTAAGACTTTAGATGTTGTTGTTTTCTTCACTGCTTCATTTCCTTAAATTAACGACTTCAATCCAGATGAACATCCAGGTTCATCTTTGTTAAATAATTCATACTTACATTCGTAAGTGGGATAAAAAGGTGACGTGTCGTGGTCTTATTATTACTGCGCACTTTTCTCTCACACACTCGATGCCCATCTTGAGTCTCTGGCAGGTTCCTTTGACCCTGCAGGACTCTGAGACACGCCCAGATCAAAGACCTCCTGCCCCCCTGCCAACACCTTCTCCACCTGTCAGAGACATGGCACACACACACTCTGATGAACAGTGTGTGTGTGTGTGTGTGTGTGTGTGTGTGTGTGTGTGTGTGTGTGTGTGTGTGTGTGTGTGTGTGTGTGTGTGTGTGTGTGTGTGTGACCCACAGGGTGAACAGGGATGAGAGGTGCCAGATCAGATCAGAGCTCTCCAAGAAGGGATAAGCTCTACTTATGCTGCTTAAGGGAGGGCAGAGTGTGTGTGTGTGTGTGTGTGTGTGTGTGTGTGTGTGTGTGTGTGTGTGTGTGTGTGTGTGTGTGTGTGTGTGTGTGTGTGTGACCCTGTTGGTTTGTACTCAGGTTAAAGTGTAGTTGTAAAATCAGGTCATGGCTGTAATCACGTTATAAAATAATTGCTAATTAATGTAATAATTAATTATGTCGTTCATCAGATTCAGAAGCTGCAGGTTGGCCTCTGATGTAAACATGTGACATCAGCTGATCGGTGTTTTTAGGTCTCTTCAAAGATGAAGCATCGTCGTCCACCACTGTTACATCTGCCTGTCGGTCGACTTTAATCAGGCCCTGATTCTTCGACCTGCTCACAGGCAGAAACTGTCATGACCGGCACCACGGTAAATAAAGAGAGAGACACCCAGATTACATTCAATTAAACTGATTTATTTACAAACACATGAACAGCTGATCGAGTTTCGTGAACACCAAACAGCGCGATCGCGGAGAGCGCCACGACTCCAGGAAAGCTCTTGGGATTTTGTCCAACTTTGTCTGCGACTTTGAAACAGCTTGAAAGGTCGTCAGATTTGCTCTTTTTCTTGTTTGTCTGTTTTTCTCTTTATTAGTTTGTTTAACGCCAGCCCAGACGGTCAGATTAGTTGAAACTCTCTCTGCTGTCCTCCAGCGTTTTGTTGTTTAGTTTTGTGTTGTCAAGCACTTTGACTCTTTTCTGTTCCTGACTTTTATAGCCGTAAAGTGATCAGCTGATCTAAAAATGTCTGTCTCACATGAGGTCAGAGATGTCCGGCCAATCAGGGGACTCAGCTTCATTATCATCCAGATTAAAAACACCTTTTTCCTGAAGGCGACACTCTTGACATCCTAATTATTGGATGCACCCTGTGACCTCTGACCTCCTCTCTTCAGGGCCTCGCTGTACTCTGGTGTTATATTTGTATTTTGAAAAACTGAATGGTGTCCATAGGCCGACCCTAATCCCCCCTAATGCCCTGCTGGTGCGAACACTTCTATTAGCACGCCCACATCTCCCGGGGCAGCAGAGCTAATCGTCTGAGCCACACCCTGAAGCCTCTTTAAGTTTCAGGATTAACACACTTACAGCGTGTGCAGACGCTGACCTGCAGCTGCTGCATGACTTCATACTGACACGGTGTTTCTCCGAGCCTCTAATGGAATAATGATGAAGTGCAGCATCAGAAAGCTTCTCTCTGGGTCGCCACGCGGTGTTGGTATCGACCGCTCTGCAGCTGGAGCACGAACGCCTCACACTCTGCATCGAGCACGCCGTCACAACACGACCAGAGATCAGTGATCTGACGTTAAAATGTTTCAAACACTCAGGACCCAAGACATCAGACGCACAAGCATGAATAAACACACGTACACACACAAACACACACACACACACACACACACACACACACGCACACACACTCTCTCTCACTCACACACACACACACCTCATGGAGTCAGGGTGTGATGCTGACTCTCTTGATCGTCTCCTGCGGGATCGAGCAGCGCTCATGGGGAAACTGGAGAACTGCATTCAAATGCATCAAACAGTTAAAAACAATGTGACATTCATTTTGATCCTGTGTCTGATGATTCGTCTGCAATGTGTCCGTCAACAGTGTGTTAAATGTTTTTACTCTGACTACTATTCGTGCAGAATATTTGAATACTATATGAAATATATTTTTTTGTTCTCGTGCCGCTAGTCCAACTCCTCTTTGGGGGATTTTGAGGCGTCCTGTCCGTCTGTCAATCTCACGATCGCCCCTTATGCTCACTCGTGAACAAAACCCTGAGAACAGATTAAACTCCTTCTCTTGGGGGCAAACACCCTACCCCCCCAAACTCAGAGGGAGCAATCAAATGTGTCCCAGAAGAGAACCATGCGGCCTCGGACTTGGAGGTGCTGAACCCTCACCGCAGCTGATTCACAACCGGCTGCCAAACTGCCCCGATACCTCCTGGAGGTCTCAGCCTAAAGAAGCCAACAAAACCACCTCACCTGCAAAAAGCAGAGATCAGACACTTGACTGGGACACCAGCATAACCACGTTGTGTTATTGATATGAATGTACAAAGACGTGATGACGGCTGAGCTTAGTTACGGGGCGTTTGCAAAGAAATTACCAAAAATTTGATTCATTGCTTTGTTTGGAAAAAATCGAGTGATGTGAAGAGTGGAAAGGTTTTCTTTCACTCTGTCCACAAGAGACAACAGGTTCATGTCCTAGTGCGTGTGTGTGTGTGTTTGTGTGTGTGTGTGCGTGTGTGTTTGTGAGTGTGTGTGTGGTGGAATAAGGGATTAGGACTACCTGCTGGAGGCCTGTCCTCATTTCTGCAGGCTCTCAGACACATCTGCTGGCATTGTTTAACATGGCGGCTCCACAGAGAGATGGATTATTTCTCCCGTGGCCTCTGAGAGCGGAGAGACGATGTAACGACACAGACCTGATCCAGGATAAATCTGTTATCCCGCGTTTGTGCAGAGATCCTCTCTACAAGGGGATTAAAGACACACAGAGAGGACGGCAATATGGGAATAATCCGATCCAGCTTCCTGTTTCACCTTTCAGGGTAACCTGCATTAGAGTCTGTGCGGCGGCGAGCTCTTTAACCCGTTCTTCAACGTTTAAACTAAACACAAATGAGTCCTGACCAGGTCTGGGTATGTTGGGATTACTGCTCTTTTATCGGATCATAATCAGGACATTGTCATGGATATAAAGACTTTTTTAAACAATAGCACTTTTTGTTGACGCTCATTAAAATTCATCTTTGTGCTCTGAGTGACGCGCCGGCTCCGTCTGACCGTGTTTTTTTTCACCAGGAACAATGCAGACATGTCGTATATTAGCCCATATTCATGTGACACATCACGGCAGAGGGGTCGCTTTAATCAGAATCCATCATGCACGGCTGAACAGGGGATTACACTTTCCCTCTTACATCTCAAACCAGCAGATTAAACCCCCCCCTCTGACCCCTAATCCCAAACTGGATTACACCCCTAATGTCTTTACCCAAACGTCCTCATGTTGAGGAGCGAGGAGCGACTACAGGTGTTGATGAGAGGAGAATTAGATTCTGCTCTTTATGATCCACTCAGCTCAGGACGCAGAGATTCTTTCAGTTTCAGGATCCAATCTGGATCTTTTTCTCGTCGTCTTTCATTTGTGTTGAAACGTCGCTTTATGTTTAATAACGCCAAACCATCCACCCAGATATGAATGTCCACCCCCCCCCCCCCCAAACCCCCCGATGTCCCCCTGATCTCCCCCTTCGTCATCCCCCCCCCCCTCCCCCCGTCCTGACAGCAGAAAGCAGCCTGAGACTGATGACCCTCTTCATTTAGCGGCTCCCCGGGGCCTTCATCTCATTGGCTCTTAATGGGACACACACATATGGAGAAACAAAAGGACACACGCCCAGTGACACATTGGACCACGGAGGCGTCTTTATTTGGTCAGAGCGCCGACACTTTGAAGTCATTCTGTAGAAAACACTGAGGTGCTGCCGTCGTAAATATGGGACGTCTGCTTCGAGTGAAATAATAAGGCTCACTGAGAAACATTTGCATTGATGAGTATTTGATGAGCAACAATAATAAAATGTTATCCGAGCTTCGACCAATCAGCAGGCGTGTCCAGAGAGGGGCGGCAAATCTAAGCGCTACTTAGGTGCCACCCCAAAATCCTAAACTATATTTGGCTGTTTTGATTGTGAGAGGCGGGACTTCTGATCAAATGAAATCAGGTTCAATCAGACAGAAAACGCCTGAGCACACCTGGGGAAACACAGAAAATTGATTTCGATCAAGCGTAGAGCTCTCGTCGTTGCTTTGCTCCCAGACGAAAAGGGGACAAACATGTTAAAAAACAGAGGTTAAGCTTCTTGATTTGATTGGCTGCTCCGGCCAAAAGAGACACTGACGAGCGCTGTGACTCTGCATCTTGAGCTGAAAAGTTAAACATGTTAAACTATGCACATCTGTTTCATAAAAACAGGTGCACCGGAGAGGGAGAAGTCCCTTACAGATTTACTGCCAAACTCCTGCACACCGCTGAGGTGGAGGTCGGAGCAGGCCGTGCATGAATGAGGACGGCGGTGGTTATGGTGGTGGCTGGGCGTCAGGGACATCGGGTGGTAGTAGTGCCAGATCACCTCGCTGTCTTCTTTTTGAGTCTTTAAAGAATGAAGCTGATAATGAATTTTTGTTTCTATTCTCTTCTCCCCTTGAGCCAGCCTGACGCTGTGTCTGAAAGCCAATCAGCGCTTAGATTTCCTGACTTCCTTGAATGCATCAGAAGTGATCGATCCGACCTCCACTCAACAAACAAACATGATCAAATAAATTTCTTCTCGTCTTGAAGACAGACCCGACAATGCCTGACCTTTGACTTTTGACTAATCTGCATCATCATGAGGCTATTCAATCAAACTTCATACCCGAAAATCTGAAGAACATCAGTTTGCTGTTCAGGTCCAAACCTCTGAAGTGATCAAGAGTGAAGCCTCTGTGTGAGACTGGACAGATGAACGGGCGCTCCTGGGGAATTCTGTGGGCCACGAAATGGAAAAAGAGTGAAGGGAGCCAGAGGTCGGATTCAAACCCGGGTCGTCTGCTTGGAGACTATGGGCTCCGTACATGAGGGGAGCGGAATAACCTCTAGGCTACCGGTGCCCCAGATTTGCACATATCATAATAAAGTCTTCACATTACTGGAATATGTATCATTTTGGTATGCACAAGTGTGTAGTGAATTCTGAGGTTGTAAGGTTTTAAAAGTATTGTGTATTTTTTTAAGCATGTATGACTAGGAGGGGCGCTAAGGAAAGAAGGTTTCCCCAGCTTATCTTTTCACTTTATCTAACCGCTCACCTTAAAGTCACCATAAACTCTGCTGACGAAGAGTTTGTTCAAGACGAGCACATGGAGACATCAGGAGTCCCGTTCTCAGCTCCATCCTCCGCTCTGGTCCCAGTAACTGCTCCCACAGATTACCCAACAGCCCACATGGCCTCTATTCACAAATCCAGAATCACCCGTTCAGCTAGCCAATCACAGGCCAGAGATCCATCAGCACAAACACAACGGTTAGCAGCCGTTCTTTTCAGAACCACTGATCCGAGACCTGTTAGCAGCCATGTAAAATCACACACACACACACACACACACACAAAGATAACACACACACAGAGGGGCTTTATATGGCTGAATAAAGAAACATGCTGTCGGCCCTTTGCAGGAGAACAAAAGTCTTCTTAACACACAGTCAGAGTTTCTGCGTCTGACATCCCTGCGTGCCCCCCCCCCTCTGTCTCCCCCTCTGCTCCCCCCAAACTGAGCCCCCTTTAGTTTACCCTGACAGTCACATACACACAGGACCAAAGTACAGAGTCATCAGAGTCAGTCTGAAACTGAAGTGATGTGATGTAAACATATCTGCAACTTTACAGCTGCAGTTCCTCCAGTGTCCACTAGAGTCTGTCTCCTGCAGTGAGTCAGTCCCCATAGAGCCCCATGTTAAAATGTCCAACTTGACAGCAGAAATAAACATGTTTACGGCCTGGTACAAAAACATTTTGGGTCTTTTATTCCTTTGGAAACACGATGGTAAACTAGCTCATTAATAGGTAAGGAATTAGTGGAAGGGTCAACTGCTGAATAGAGTGACCATAGTTTCAAACCTTCGTTATCCCACAAACCCACACGTATAGATCCACAGACTGGTGACCTGCTCTGCTCACACGAGGTGGTCGGTAAAGGTTTCCTCCTGAGCAGCTCGCTCAAGTTGGTTGTCAGAGGCGTTGGCTTCACTGAAGTAGGTCATAACAGTTCTACTTCCTGTGAAACAAAGACAGTTTGTGTTTGCTATTTTTAATGCAGCTTTGTATGTCGGTGGTTCCTCTGTGATACCGAAAACAGACACTTTCAGTGTGTGCAGAACGCAGCGTATTCATTGGGTGTGACAGCTTGCCTACCTGTCGTTACGCAGCAGGTCCTGTTAGCATAATAAGCCACGCTAGCTAAGCAACAGCTGCAACCCTGAGGTTGATCGACACGTGAACAGACCGATCACAAATGACCTTTGACTCGTGGTGCATTAGTGATGTTTCTCTATTGGTTTAAACAGCAGCAGCCTCAGCGACGACATTGATTGACATACAGACTAATCGGTGTTAGCATGGTTTGTGTGTTTGTTTTTGTTGGTTAAAACCTGGACAGGGACTGTTCAGAACCGGGACATGTCAGTGTTTTACAGATATTAGTGGGGCTCGGTACACGGAGCTTGGAAATGGGACGCTCTCGGTAAAATGCCTCTCTGAATCGTAACCACTTAAGTCAAAATGTCAGACTAACTACTTTTTAAACGTCATTCCAAAATTCTCACTTTTTGCTCAAATCGATTGCTTCTCATCTGCAGGAGTGACTCAGAGATGTTCAGAGAGACAGACAACATGATGTCTCCTCTGCTGGTTCCAGGTAGGTTAGAGCACTTTTATCTTACCTTATAACATGTCCACAGGTTGATGTTAGGAAATCAGTTCTCGACATGATCACAGCTCTTGTCCTTCCTCCTGATTATAGAAATGAGTTGAGGGGATTAATTCAGATCCTGAATGTGTGACTGAACACCTCCTGCTGACATTTAAGTGAGTGTGTGTGTGTGCACAAGTGTGTTTTTCTTTAGAGCAGATCCTCTGTCGAGTCAGTGCGGGTCATCAGAGGTCACTCAGAGATCTGTCTCTGAGCGAGGAGACGAGCTGAGAGGCACCGCTCACCATCATGATGGCTTCTTTTCTTTCACTGACACAAAAAAAAAAAAAAATCCAATCAAGTCGTTTGAAAGCTCCGTCCTCTCCTGGAGCCTCTGAGGGTCAGAGTACGGCGGCCTGAGGGGGCCAAGGAGGCGAGGAGCTGAGCTGAGGTCAAGGCATCGAGAGACAGTCGGCTTTAGAAAGCAGCTAGCTCTGTGCCCCTTCTGTTTCATTAGCCAACCCCCCCACCCACCCCCGAATTAGAGGAAGCTCAGGGAGGGGGTGAAAGCATTTGTGTGTGTGGGGGTGTGTGTGTGTGTGTGTATGTGCGTGTGTGTTGAAGTTGTTTGTGTGGTTTCATTCCGGTGATGTAACTCCTGTCCTTCTCTGAAACCAGCAGCAGACCCGATGACTCGCTCTGACCGTCGATATGTCATGCTTTTCAATTCCCACATCCCTCACAGTGGACGCATCTTCAGACCTCTGCACGCTGCAGAGACACACTGATCTCATGTTACACACACCATCACGCTCTGCTTTAATCTCAGATCCATCAGAGGGTCACGTTACACGCCTTTGTGGGGGACTCACACAACGTTCTGCTATTGTCAAATTGCATTCTGTGTTTGTAATGATTTAATCACATGTCATTAAAACATATGATGTTTTACTTTCCCCTAACAATCAATTAAGTATGTTTTTCTACTGAATGCCACATTTCAGCTTGATGAATAAAGCCTTTAAAAATGAAGCTGATGCTGAAGTGTAAAATCCTGCAGTTCCTGGAGTGTCCACTAGAGGCTGGCTGTAGAAACACAGGAAGTCACATACACACCCATTCTAAAAAGCCTGTTTTTACAGCAGAGATTAACATGTTTACAGCCTGGTTCAAAAAAACAAATAGGTCTGATTAGCTCATGTCTCGATCAGCACACACTGTACGGGGGGTGAATGTTTTGATGACTCATCCGTTTTGATTTGATGAAGGATAAGAGTTATTCACTTGGATGTGGGTACAAGACACGATCTGTAGGAGGCTAAACTATGGGTAATATCAAACATTTGGAAAAAGAGCGCCGGTGACGTCAACAGCGCTCGGAGCGGCTGCACAAAAAAGGCGGAGCAATGGGTGCTGCGTTTTTTCTCTGCGTTTTGCTCTCTTCTCATTTGGAACATTTAAAAAAAGACGCTGGCGCTCTTAAAACAAAGTCAGGTGGACACGAGGTCTTACACATCCAGAGAACAGGAAACAGGAGAGACTATTTTAATAAGAATAATCAGTAAAGTACCTTCAACCTAAACTGAGGAGCAAATCATGAAAATGAATAAAGATTTAAATATTTGAATCTTTTTGTGACTAAAGTAAAAATATCTAAAAACGTCTCATCTCAGTTTTCTCTGCTGATGGAGAAAATGTTTCGTTTTTATTTTCTTTAAAACATCATTCAGTCGTCACACGTTTCTTTCTCTACTGTCACAATCAATGACCATGAATAAAACACAGCATCCTCTGTTTCCCTCAGCAGCTCGGCCTATTGACTGATCGACACTCAAACACATAAAGTTCAGTCTGTGTGTAATGAAAGTCACACGGCCTTATTTACCACAGCGGCCATAAAGCCCTCAGCTCGGCCTCCGCTACCTCCCGATACACGCTCTGATAACGATCAATACAAAGACTCCAACTTTATTAACAGCTCCAGTTAGACGCACGCAGATCAATGAGATGACACAGAGCTGCTGCTGACGCCCAGAGAGAGAGAGGGAGAGAGGGAGAGAGAGAGAGAGAGAGAGAGAGAGAGAGATTATATATATGTATATATTGTTATCATTTGTTGTTCAAAATGTTTTCTGTACTGCTTTGGCAACATAGATTGTTGATCTGTCATGCCAATAAAGCTCATTTGAATTGAATTGAATTGAATTGAGAAAGAGGGAGAGAGAGACACATAGAGAGAGAGGGAGAGAGAGAGTGAGACAGAGAGAGAGATGGAGAGAGAGAGAGAGACAGAGAGAGAGATGGAGAGAGAGGGAGAGAGAGAGCGAGACAGAGAGAGAGATGGAGATAGAGGGAGAGAGAGACACATGGAGAGAGAGGGAGAGAGAGAGCGAGACAGAGAGAGAGATGGAGAGAGACACATGGAGAGAGAGGGAGAGAGAGAGAGACACAGAGAGAGAGAGGGAGAGAGAGAGAGACACATGAAAAGAGAGAGGGAGAGAGAGAGAGAGAGAGACACATGGAGAGAGAGGGAGAGAGAGAGAGAGACACATGGAGAGAGAGGGAGAGAGGGAGAGAGAGAGAGACACAGAGAGAGAGAGGGAGAGAGGGAGAGAGAGAGAGAGAGAGACACAGAGAGAGAGAGGGAGAGAGAGAGAGAGACATGGAGAGAGAGAGAGAGAGAGACACAGAGAGAGAGAGGGAGAGAGAGAGAGAGACATGGAGAGAGAGAGAGAGAGAGGGAGAGAGAGAGAGAGAGAGGGTCAACGCTGCACTTATCACTCGAGTCCTCGTCTTTGTTCTGGTCAAAGATTCCCGCTGTTTCCCACATTATCGTGCTCTGTGTGTCCAAACGAGAGGAAACCGAGGAGGGATTAAAGCGACATTACAAACTGTGCCGCCGTCTTCTTCTCTGCTGTGAGAAGTGCGGACGTGAAGGGATGTGAGGAGCAGTGCATGCTGGGATTCATCAGAGATTAGGGCAAACTTTCCCTTTAAGATTAAATATGTGTAATCTTTAAACCAAACAAGAGTGAGGGATTAGGAGGACTTCAATGACTAAAGAAATCCCTGCTCAAGATGACGTGATGCTGAGATTATACCTTGAAAGAAAACTTTAATCATGCAGAGCGGTTCTGGGCCCAAGCAGATTTCTTCTTCTTCTTCTTCTTCTTCTTCTTCTTCTTCTTCTTCTTCTTCTTCTTCTCTATGAACAACTGAGACCATAGAAGAGCGAAATAAAGATTCAAAAATCTCCTGGATGATTTTACATCCTGCTGTCTTCATCATTAGTGTGCTGATCTTTATTTTTCAAAAGGTTTGAACCCTTCAGTTCAGCTTCACGTGACATCAGCGCCCACCTGGCTGCAGGCTTTACTCAGTGTCCACCTTCCTGTTTTGATCAGTGTTGTGTTTTTATAGTCTGCTGTTGTGGCGTGTGATGCCCTAACCGACGAGGAACACGAGCCCGGGCGATGCAGCGGCGGCGAGACCACGCACCTGCTGTTTGTAAAAAAACGATTCCACAGAAACGAGATCTCACAGAAACCTGCGTGATCAAACGTGACTTGAGGAGAAAAACAAACATGGAGGATGATGGTCGTGGTCAGCTGGCTGTCCTGGCCTGGCGTTCTGTTTTGCGGCGTAAAACGAGAAAAAGAACAAGACTGAATTCCTGGCTGAGAAGACGTTATAGTCGCTGTCTGTTCGCCGCCATCTTTGTGAGCTGTTACAGTGATGACACATCCGGTTGGTGGCGCTTTGCCCGCTCTCATTGGCTGTCGCAGGTTTTCAGTCAGAGGCAGCCGGACCAGGATGATTCCAGATCAGGGAGGCCCTGATTCGATCAGGGGCAGTAAAATAATCACAGTGACACCACACACGACAAGCCTCAAATCAGGCCACGCCCCCTGGCCTATTTGGGCCTGAAATCATCGAGTGTGTTTCCACACGGTGTTTTCCAGACGGACAAACAGATCCTTGCCATGCAGACTTTATTTTAATACACGCAGAGCCAGAACCCCCCCCCCCCCCCCCCCCCCATCGACATCATCATGGAACTGCTGCGTGTTAAAGCTCAGGGAATCATTACCATGGCCTCTGCATAACCTCCATCACTCAGCTCTGTGTCAATAACCTGAGCGTTAAAAATTGATAAGGGTGATCACCTCGCTCATAGAGAGAGAGAGAGAGAGAGCGCCAAACGTCCCCGTTAGCTGGTTCTCATTTATAAGTCAGGAGGCATCACTCTGAATACGTCTGCAGGACAATCAGCTGATCTGCATCCTGCTGATGGAGAGGGACCATTATCCTCACATCACTCTCTCATATAACTGCACACTGTGATATGTAGATATAATGAATGTCCACTCAGGGCTTCCATACACATACACTCTCACATGATACTGTCACACATCTTTAATTCTCAGCCAAGGGAGACATGATACACACCTTTTTAATCCTCTCCATTCTCAATGAGATCTTTTTTTATTCTGTCAAATAACCAGACACACGCAGTGCACAGACAGACCACCAGGGGGGCAGACGGCATGACCTGCAGGACCTTTGGCAGTGAGAGAATCTGTGATTTTAATGGATATTTTAAAGGAAGAATGTGCAACATGATAAATATATCAGAGATCCAGTCTAACATGTGTAAATGTGTCTCTGAGTCATGACTGTCTACAATGAGTGAGAAGCTCGAGTCCCGCTGGCTGTGTTGTTGTTTTATCTGTGTTTACATGGACGGGACGGCCGGCTCCTCCCCTTGTGTATAAAAGCTGTTTCAGTCAAGGACTAGAGAGAAGAAGAACATACTCACTGATTATTTGGATGTTAGTAAGAGTTTTTAGATCACGTTCATTCTGTGTCAGTTTACATGCAATGTGAAGCTACGAGCTAACTAAAGAGCGCTAACATTAGCATGCTAACACAACAATGCAGGACACAGGTGATTGCAGCGCGAGCAAAGGACAATTCTGTCCGCCGCTTGAGAACGTGAGAACGTGAGAGTGGAGAGGGGTTGGAGGTGTGTCTCTGTGGGAGAGCGGAGGCTTCAGTATGAGGAGGAGGTGTGGCCAAACAGGAAGTTTGTTTTTGTTTCATGCTGGAGCTCAAGAGCGACACCTGCTGGATGCAAAATGTCGCACGTTCTTCCTTTAACAAGTTTGAAAAAGAGAAAAGGAGAGAAATACAATCAGGAACCTCTTTTTATGAACATGTATCCTCACATGAAACCGACTGACCTCCGCTTCATTCACTGAAACACATGTGGTGCGTCGGCGCCGTGTGACACATGTAAATGTGTTCGATCAAAACGCCAATTTGGAGCGACCAGCTGAGAGGAGTCCTTCCTGTGTGACGCCAGGAAATGTCACCGAGCTGCATTTATTCATCACACGCGCATTCCTGTCCGTCTCTACGGAGACAAAAGATCCTGAACTCCCCCGAGGAGAGTGACCTGGAGGACAGACGCACGCACACCAGCTGGACGTCACGCCAACACTTGACACACACACACACACACACACACACACACACACACACACACACACACACACACACACACACACACACACACACACACACACACACACACACACACACACACACAGTGGACCAGACCCTGACTCATTAGCATCAGAAAAGAGGCTCTGTTCAACTTATTTCTGATATCAAATATCATGAATCTATAAAATCTGTCTCTTTCGCTCCCCTCAGATTGTCGATCGTGCTCGGAGCTGCAGTGATCCCTTCGTGTCATCCTGCAGGATAATACAAGGCCCGCTGCAGCCCTGAAGTGATGAGACCTATAAATCTATGAGCAACATGTAACTGGATGAATCTGTCCTGAGTTTCTGGTTTCATTTTGTATTTTTATTCATCAGACATCACTTCCTGTTTCATTTTGTCTTTTCCTTCCCCCTCGTGTTTGTTGTTATTGTTATGTCCCTTAGTTTCCTGTTGGTCTTCAGTCTTTCCTGTTATTTTTTGTAGTTCTTTCCCCGGTGTTTCATGTCTACTTCCTGCTCTTGTGTGTGGTTTCCCTCCACGTTGATCGCCCTCATCAGGGTCACCTGTCTCGTCTGTCACACATGGTTTTGCCTCTTTAATCTCTGTCACTGTCAGATGTCGATCTGAGGCGCTGCTTGTCAGTAGGCGAGGCAGGCAACTGTTAGGGGCAAACTTCAACCTACAGCAGTGGCTCGGAATGCAAAATGGGGGCCCAATCAGAACTCTCGATTCCCTGCTAAGCGTTGCATTCATGTTTGCTGTGAAGTGAAGTTATCTGTGTGTGAGTGAAAAGAGGTAAAAAAGAGGAGGAGGAGGAACGATCCCGGCAGACACGATGTGATGAAGGCTGTTTGGAGGGACCCCCAATTAATTTTTACAGAGGGCCCCGTCAGACTCGAGAATCGCCGCAGATATCCTCGTACCTCCAGGTGTTTCCTCCTGGCATTTCTTGGAGTTTCTTGTGGCTCTTTCTCCGTTTGGAATTTTAATTTAGCCTTTGTTTCTGACTTTCCGTAACGCTCTCTGTGTGAACATCATCGCGGCCTGAAGGAGGTCTTGGACGTGCACGTGCAGGCCGTGATTCAAACATTACAGGAACAGTAAAACTCTGAAACAATAAATATTAAAGACGGAACATGAACTCTGGTCTGGGAGGTTGATCGGAGGAGTGGAGGTTTCGTCTCAGACATTAATCTACCTGAACTGATTACGGCCCAGACTGGACCTGAAATGAGAGAGACATGGGAGAGACATGCTGAGTTGAATAGGAAGGGATGAGGAAGGAGGGAAGGGAGGGTGGGTTGAAGGAACTGAGAAGTCGGCAAACAAAAAGCTTTACAGCGTCTGACCTGCATCAGAATCACTGCGCGCTGCTGCCACCTAGAGGACGAACTGAGAAATACACTCACAGCTGAAATTAAAAATACTGGATCAAGACATTCTTTGTGTGTGTGTGTGTGTGTGTGTGTGTGTGTGTGTGTGTGTGTGTGTGTGCAGGTCGGTGTCTTCTCCTTTCTCTCTTCTGCAGAAGCTGATTGAGCTCAAACACAAACACACACCCCCACACACACACACAAAGGGCCTCAGCATAAACAGCAGGAGAGAGAGGGTCGTGATCGTGTGTGGAAGCGAGAGCTCAAATTCTATCTTCATATAATTGGAAAGGCGGGGCTGTCCCCTCGCAGTGAGGAGGTTCCTGGTTTGAATCCCCGTCTGACAGGAGCCTCCCTGTGTAGAGTTTACATGTTCTCCCCGTGCATGTGTGGGTTCTCTCCAGGTATTCCGTCTTCCTCCCACAGTCCAAAGACATGCTCGTTAGGTTAACTGGAGATGGCTGGTTATCTGTCTCTATATGTCAGCCCTGTGATTGGCTGAACAGTCCAGGGTGCACCGCACTCTTCACCAGCTGGGATCGGCTCCAGCACCCCCGCGACCCCGAACAGTAAGTAAGTAAGTGAGTAAGAAAGGTCAATGGACATTTTAACATGTTTGTTTTTGTTTAAAGTTTCTCTTTAGTTTTTTGCAGTTAATTTGTGTTTCCACTTTAAGGTTTTTATAAATAACTTCACTGTCATCATTCTGTGCTGCTTTTTAATGTGAAACTTCTGCTTCACATTAATATTTATAGCTTAGTTAGTCATTTAGTTAGTGTGAGCAGAAACAGGAACACAGGAGGACATGTCTGTGGTAGTGCTGTGGATCGGTCTTGGTCTCAAGACCACTTTTCGAAGGTCTCGGTCTTGTCTCGGTCTCAGACTGGGCGGACTCTGGATTTGAAATCAAGACCACCACTGATAGACTATTTCTCCACGTCATCACTGACATTAGAAGGAAAACGCCTCTTTCTAAAAGAACAAATAGGTTTTATTGGTTGATTTTATCCCCCGGTTTCGGCTGCAGCCTTCCTGGTGTTACAGTCTAAGTGAGGGACACGGCCCCGAAACACAAGATGATGATTTTTCAGAGATATTTAAGGTCTTGGTCTTTCACTCTTAAATGTCCCATATTATGCTTTTTCTGGTTTCATATGCTCTTTAGTGTGTTTTCTAAGTGTCCTGTGCATGTTTAGGCACATCTAAGTGCAAAAATTCAAAGTCCGCGGAAACGCAGCTTCTCCTACGTCCTCCTGTTAGCTGTAGCATTAGCTGCATGTAACGCTCGGTTCTAGCCCCCCTTGATAAAAAAATGTCAGTGTGGCGTCATAGTCAGTGTGAGATCACTGATCTAAGCCCATTGGCTCGTTGTGGCAAGCCCAGCAGCTCATGTAGCACGCCCACAATATGCCGTAGCCTGCGGTAGCACAGTAGTGCTAAGGTGCTAATGTTTATGCTCCCCTCGGACGGAGCCAGTGGCTGCATTCCTAATATGATAAAAGAGGCGGGACATTTCCGAGAAGCGTGCTGAGCAACTGACCAATAACGACAGAGTGGATCGGCAGACCAATCAGAGCAGACTTGGCCCACGTGGGGTCTAACAGTGGGGACTCAACAGAGCGTAGCTGACGGACTCAGAGCGTAGAGGGAGCAAGGAGGAGCAGTACATGAAAACAGACACTTTTTTCAGACTTTAGCTATTGTGAACGTACAAAAGTAGGTACATAGATTAAATATACAAACCCCATAATATGGGCTCTTTAATGTCTTGGTCTTGTTCTTGACTCAATCTAAATCCCGAAACTTATTGGTCTTGACTCTGTCTCACCCTGCCTTGGTCTTGGTCTTGGTCTTGGTCTTGGTCTTGGTCTTGGTCTTGTCCTGGTCTTGTCCTGACTCGTTCTCGATCCCTAAATATCTTGGTCTTGTCTCAGTCTCGGCGCACTCTGGTCTCAGGTATGTCCTGGTCTCGGTTAGTGTGGTCTTGACTACAACACTAGTCTGTAAAAGTGTTTCCTGTGGATCACTCATGCATGTGAAGTGTGTGTTGTTGTCGGGGAGATTCAGTCATAGAGGAGACACTCCAAACATGATTTAAAGAACATCTTCATTTCATGGGAATTCGACTTTTATTACATTTCTACAAACAAACGTCCTCCTGATGACCACGCAGCCTGACGGCTCTGCAGGCTCCGCCTCTGGATGGCGTCTTTACTGCATCTGCTCGTTCAGCTCCGAGTCCTTCACTCCAGCAGCGAGCACGGCGAAGAGGAAGGATGGGAGGAGGGAGCGCAGCAGCAGCGCCACCCGGGGGACGGGGTGTGCCAGCACCACCTCCTTCTTCTTCCTGTTTACCGTCTGCATGATCTCATTGGCCAGGATGGACGGTCGCACACCGTGGGTCAGCTGGCTGGCGATGACTGAGGAGAGAGGATACAGACTCACAAACTAATAACGTCACCTTTAACCTGCAGAGCGCCGTGAGCTGAAACACCTGTAATCATTTATCTTCAGTCACTCACATGCAGACAGCGTGTTGGCTTTGGGGGCGGACTCTTTGACGGGCGGCGGCTCGGAGGCGTTGATGAAGGTGTGACTGACGGTGCTCACCAAGATCCCATACTCCTCCACCTCAGCCCGCAGACAGTCGAAGAAGGCCTGAGCCGCATGCTTAGAGGCTGTGTCTGAGACACACACACACACACATACACACACACACACATACACACACACACACACAGAGAGACACACATACACACACACACACACACACACACACACAGACAGAGACACACACACATACACATACACACACACAAACACACACACACACACACACACACAGAGACACACACACATACATACACACACACAGACAGAAACACACACACACACACACACACACACACACACACACATACACAGAACACAGAGACACACACACACACACACACACACACAGAACACAGAGACACACACACACACACATACACACACACACACACAGAGACACACACACACACACACACATACACACACACACACAGACATACACACACACACACACATACAGAGACACACACACACACACAGACAGAAACACACACACACATACACACATACATATACACACACACACACACACACACACAGACACACATACATATACACACACACACACACACACACACACACAGAACACAGAGACACACACACACACATACACACACACACACACACACACACACACACACAGAGACACACACACACACACACACACACACACACATACAGAGACACACACACACACACACACATACACACACACACACACACACACACACACACACACACACACACAGACACACACACACACACACAGGTGTGACTTAGCTATAGGTTAATTCCAAACATTTCAGAGTCTGATTGTTTCCGTCTCTAAAACTAAACTGAGTGAACGTCTGCCAGCTTCACTTTTCTCTGAACGAGTTTCAGTTTATGGAAACTAAATTTAATGCAGAGACACGTGACTTTTCTTCACCTACGCTGAGGCAGTGCACAGCGCACAGGTATAGAGCTCGATTACGTCTCAAATTAAACCTGTGCCGACCCCTCAGGTGACCTGGGAAAGGTGTACTCAGTGTGTCCAGGATTCTTTCTGCTCTCATCCCGCAGAACAAGTTTCTCTGAACACCTGACGTCTGCAGACCAAACGAGTCACAAAGCTCTTCGCTACCATTACACCATTAAAGGTTAAAATACCTAAAAACACAAACTCACGTTTTTACACGTTTCATTTGAATATCTTTTTTGTTTCACAGTAAATCATCACTACTCTCATTTACTCCAAAATAAATCAAACAAGATGTTCTCCTCCTGTCATTTAAAGGAGCAGTAAGTAACTCTGACTCCTAGTGGTTTAAATTGGTACTGCAGTTTAAATTCTAAACATCATAGAGAGCTGTCTCTCCCCCCCCCCCCCCGTCCTCTCTAGAGTCGATGCAGGTTGCCATGTGATGGACACTGAAGCTTCAGTGTTTATCCAGCTCTGCATCGGTCTGTAAACCTTTCTGTGTTCTAACCTCTCTCCATTTTTCAAAAGCATCTCCAATATTGATCCTAGTTTGAGCACGTTTCTGCTCGTGGAGCTTATTAGAAACATGCAGAGGCTTTTTAGGTCGGGTACAATCACGTCTATCTGAACCAGTTCTCTTGCCCGCTTCCATCGCTGCAACACCTGTTGGTTTGACCTGATAACTGGAATCATGTCTGGCAAACCGAGGGGCGTCCAAAACGGCCGTGTGGGGGTGTCTTAAAAGCGCCTACCTTCTCTGGTCCAAACAAATCCAGAGCATTCAGGACCAGAATCTAAAGTTAGAAGGAGGACATACTGGCTGCTGCATTGTTGTCAGAGAAGCCAGCACTTCAACATAGCATGTTTCCTTAATGTCTGATCATATAGTAAGGTCACTTTATCATTTCACTCACTACACATCTCACTGATTGGACCTTTAAGGTAGTAGATCTCAACTGGTCTTCTCCCTAATGACCCATAACAGACTCCTTAAGGAGAAATCATGACCTACATTTCTCTTCTTCTTCAACCAGTCACATTTATGTGATCACAAAAAATGAAGTTTGGACCTCACACGGTACAAAACGTGTGACAGAACAAAGAGAACGAAACAAGCACGCATTCGCGATCAACTGAAAACGGCTGGGCGACCTACTTTTGGGTCCCGACCCACCAGTTGAGAGCCTCTAATTTAAACCTCCCAAACTGCCAATAGCTAACAACAATAAACTTTCCTGTCCTTTTTCCTTCAGTCTTTTCCTCATTTCAGGACTTTTATGGAGGAGACTCGTACATACTTGACATTTTGCAAAGGACATGTTAGAACCTTTTTTATATTCTAATCAAATCATCCTGCACTAAATCCTCCCTTTCTCAAGAAAATATCTGGACGACCCTTGTGCACAAACAGGAAATAGAAGTCCAAACTTAAGGTATATATTTAACCTACACTCAGCGAGCTGTGTCTACAGTAATAAAATGGTTTGTGTCTCTATTGAATCAGAGAAGGATTATTCTTAAAATAATTTATATCAATGTCAAGACTTTAGAGTCAGGGTTGGTAATTTCCTCCAGATCCACTTTTTAAGATTCTGGTTGAATTTGTCTTTAGGTCCTGACAGAAATTGCTCGCTCTCTACCTCTTGCGTGCACGAGCCCACACTCAAAGCATGAGCTGAGGTCTGCTTCTGGAACAACGGCGCTCGTGCATGTAAGTGAGGGGGCGTGGCTTTTGAGGGAGCACAGAGGGGAGGGGGCGGGTGTAGACGGAGCACTGAGGGAATGCTACTTTCAAAATCATGCTAGTTGTAGAAAATTACCAACCCTGCCTTTAACTTCTCCTATAATATGACATAAAAGATATAAAGACTTTAGAGTTAAAGTATGATAATAGTAAAGCTCCTTCACCTTTAGCGGGACATTTAAAGCAGCAGTATATTTTCAGGACGAACCCTTCGCTGCTGTGACTCACATGAGCTCCTGAACGGGACGGCCAGTCTTCCATGGATGCTGGTAACGAGGACGATGTGACCCGATCGTCTGCAGATCATTGTGGGAAGAACACCTGCAACATGAGTGAGAGTCAGCATGGATCGAGCGTGTTCACACGGCGGCCATTTCTCTCTGATGTCACACTTAGGGTAGGAGGAAAGGAGGGGGAGGGGCAAACTTGAAAGAGAGCATTTGTTCTGATCATTGAAACATGGCCTCCTTGTAGACTGTGAAGAAACATGGACATGGTGGTCGCCACTTGAGGAACTGAACTTTTTCTGCACTTCATTTCTCAACACCGGATTTTGCACCTTGGACTTGATGCCTTTGCAGTTTTTCACTACCATGATTTTTGTGGTTTAATTGTTGAAGTAAGAATTTGACAGATTTGCTCTTTCCTTCAATTTATAACCCTGAGCGGACCAGGTCAACAAAATAAAAGCGATATATGTTCCCACCCTGAGTGTGAGGTCAGAGGAAAATTACCTCTTAGGTTACAAAGATAAGAACCATCATCCTGCAGGAAGTCTTTTCAGCCTGTCTGTAGATTTTCACAGTAAAGCCCAGCCCACCTTTAGCCAGAGAGCTGGGTCCAAAGTAGTTGATGTCCATGACGTTTCTGTCGAGCTCCAGAGAAACGCTCTGCACGGGGGCCTTCAGCTTCACGCTGCTGTTACAGATCAGCACATCCACACAGCCGTAACACTCCACCACCTCCGACACCACCTCCTCCACACTGTCCATGTCACTGAAGTCCAGGATCACCAGCTTCGGAGCAAACGTCTGCACGGACACACCACAGTGTTACTGCACGATATAAACCTGTGGAGCATATCATCAGTGTGTCCAGCATCCGCGCACGCAGTATGTGTCTCTGCCATCACACAATAATGTTTAATTTTATTGAAGCCACAGTAATACAACTCGTCCCTTTGCAGACATGTCCAAACCTCGTGGTTTTACCATCCTGATCTCATTGGAGCAAGGAGAGATAAGATGTGCACAAAAAGGCGACGCTGAAAAGAGGAAGGGGTTAATAGCGCTCAGAGTAAATATTCTCAGTCTGTTAACTTTCTGTCACAAATCCTCTCATATAGTACAAAGTAGTACTGAAAGTCTCGAGACCGCTTATTGAAGGTCTCAGTCTCGGAATCAAAACCGTTTTTACTCAATCTTGTCTCGGTCTCAGACTGAGCGGACTCTTGATTTTAAATTGAGACCGGTCAAGACCAAGTCTCGGGAAAGTCTTGGTGTCGGTTAGTGTGGTCTTATCTACAACACAACAGTTTTGTGCATCCATATTAATAACATATTGTCAGTTTGTCCCTCTGAAACACAGAGTTTGCTTTTATGAAACACAATGGTGGCACCATGCTGCCAACATTAGGGAGCGGAGACAGCTTCGAGCTCTAACCAATGAACGGACAGGAAAAGCAGTTAGCAGAAATCAATTAAACATCAGGAGCTGTGTTTTTCATAACAAGGTGATATCATTGATCTCTTTCTGTCTGTATGAAATACATCAGCTCCGGCTGGTGTGAGGGACACCTGGAGGACAGTGAGCTGTCTCAGAGGATTTCCTGCTTTTGTGTTGAGGAGGAAATGTGGATCGAGGAGCAGAGGACGATGATAAACACAAGGACAGCTTGTTTGGTCTTTTCTCTGTGCTCTGATTAAAGCTGTGCTCTGTGGTAACATCCCAGTAACAGATAGTTGTGTTTACTGCGGCAGCCGGAGAGAAAGATTTCTGCCTCAGCAGGGACGTTTTCCAGAAGCATGACTCAGCAGCACCACAATAAAGAGCGATGCTTTGGAACAGTTTACTCACAGTGTGGTTTATTTATGATGTTTCAGAGTGAAACTAATGGAAGACTTTTTTTATTTATGTGTGTATTTATGTCCTCACCTCTCTGGGGTCGGCGTCGTTCGTCAGAGAGTCGTACAGAGACTCCAGTTTG
>NC_083632.1:15445031-15595031 GCF_963584025.1 Labrus mixtus
TCTCTCTCTCTCTCTCTCTCTCTGTCTGTCTGTCTCTCTCTCTCTCTCTCTCTCTCTGTCTGTCTGTCCTCTGTCTGTCTGTATGTCCACTTGAACCTTCTGCTTATAATAGCCTCTGCTTCAGTCAGCCATTAATACACACTGATGCAGTGAAGGCTATCTGAGGCATGCTCCCTTGTTGCCAGCGTGTAGAGAGGACCTGCACATATGAGAGACTCACATACACTTTGTGTGTTTATTCCTGCAGCTCTTCAGTCTTTTATGTCGACATTGGTCAGTTTATTTTACGACAGTTCCATGACAGTGAGAGTTTTGCTTTCCACTTGCTTTCTATATGTTGCGATGTTTTTGTTTATTTCCGTGCATCAAAACAGCAGCAAGATTCACCCCAACCCTCATCTCCCCCTCCACAGGTTCCCAATAATGTCCAGAATCAAATACAAAATACCCCTCCTCACTTATAAATCCCTCCGCCCCCCAAAGTTCCTCACTGACCTCCTACACCCACATACAGGGCCGCCCGCAAACATGGCTGGGCCCTTGAAAGGTCCAGTGATTGCGTCCTCTCGGGATATGATTTAAATCAATGTGTGCACATTCAATCAGTACTGTTAGCGCTAGCCTCCTGGCTAATGTTAGCTCCTTCTGCCTGGCTCACATCCGCCTTTGGAGCTGACTGAAATACGTTTTTTGATGCCCTCTGCGTATGAACCAAAGACTGTACATAGAATAGAACTTACTTACATACTTCTTCTCACTTACAAAGCTCTTAATGGTCAGGCACCATCTTATCTTAAAGAGCTAATAGTGCCGTATTACCCATCGAGAACATTACGCTCCCAGAATGCAGACCTGCTCATGCACTATGGTAGGTAGAGCCTTCAGTTATCAGGCCTGCTCCTGGTACCTGCAGTCACTAAATGTACTATGGGAGGTAGAGCCTTCAGTTATCAGGCCTGCTCCTGGTACCTGCAGTCTCTAAATGTACTATGGGAGGTAGAGCCTTCAGTTATCAGGCTTGCTCGTGGTACCTACAGTCTCTAAGTGTATTATGAGAAGTAGAGCCTTCAGTTATCATGCCCCTCTCCTTAGAATCATCAACCATTCAGTGTACGGGAGGCAGACACACTCTGTACTTTAAATAGACTTTAAACTTTCCTTTTTGATAAAACCTTTTTGTATAGTGAGGGCTGGCGCAGCTCCTAGTTATGCTGCTATAGGCTTAGACTATGGGTGGAACTGAGCACTTTGAGCTCCTATCTCTCCCTCTCTCTGTGCATTAACATCATATTACTACATGTCACTATCTATAAATCTTAGTTACTAACCACATCTTATTCCTTCGGAGCTCATGAGCTCTCATGTCTCATACATTCCTCAGAATTGTTGGTGGAGACGGCCTGCTGATTCTGATGCTCGTATTGAAGTGATGCGTAGTTCTCCATGATAAACTCTGAGTCTGAAAATAAAGTTGTCTCTCTGTGAAAATCAAAGACATCAGTAATCAAATAAACGACAGAAAATATGAAACATTACAAAATTTTGCATCTTTGCATTAAAAGTGTTTTTCTTAGCACCTCACAGTAACCGGACATAATGTTTAATTCAATTAAAAAATCTTTTAACAATCTTTTTATAGGGTCTTTGATGATGTAATTAATATTTGGCGCGCAATGTGACGTGTTTTATTGTTTTATTAGTTTGGTAATCCAGGATTTATTTGAAGCTATTTTTTAAAACTCCAGTTTTATATTTTAATTTATAAGAGATTAAAATAAAGAGTGTTGTTTACAATAACAAACACAATATAAAATGACAACAACTGTCATTTAATAACAGAAATATTTTATGCTAAAAGATCTTAAAAATATATATAAATAAAATAAAAACAAACAAATAAATCTACAATAATATTATAAGTGACCATACAAATCCCTCATAAATAAAAAAAATACTTTTCTAAAAGATCTAATTAAAAATAGAAATAAATAAATAATAATGATATAAAAGTGAACATAATAAATAAACAAATAATCACATAAAATTACACAAAATATTATTATTTTTTTAACAAATAATTTCATAATAAAAGTCTAATAAAACAATAATTTAAAAATTTAACAAAAAATAACATGTGAATAAAAACATAAATAATACAATGATACGCTAATAAAATATAATTTTGAAATAAAAATACAATTAAATAAATATAATGATATAAAAAATTACGACTAAACAAAAAAATAACACAATGAGAAATTCATAAAATAATAATCTAAAATATATACTAACTTAAAATCCAAATGAATAAATATGTATTAGTTAGAAAGCACACATAAATAGTAAACATGATATAGTACAATGATGAATTAATATACAGAATTATATAATTAATGAAAAATATTTTTGTATTTATTAAAGTAATGACGCACAAAAAAATATTAATATGTGAAGCATATTTTTACATATTAACATGTAAAAAAATAACAAACATAACTATTTTATATTAAAATATTATTATTATAAAAACACACTTTGTGGTAGACCGCTGCTGTGTCCACAGGGTGGCGAGAGTGAGTAGTTATCGCGAGACTTCCACAGATTCCCAACAGCTTGTGTGTGTGTGCGTGTGTGTGCGTATGTGTGTGTGTGTATGTATGTGTGTGAGTGTGTGTGAGTGAGTGTCCGCTCCCCCTCGCTCCTTTGGGAAAGAAGAAAATAAACGTCTCGCTGCTAACAAGGCTAGTTATGGACCCGAACCCTGAACGACCGGCACGGAGCTGCTCCCCCTGCAAGCAGCGGGTCTAACACGGGACCGGCTCGGATTACCGGATATATATATTTAAAATATTTATTTAAAAGTTAATAGACACGAGCCAGGACGAGATTTCATGAGCTATCTGCGAGCTAGCTCCCAGCGCTAACCGTGGCTACACTGGATGAAGTTCGCATGGACTGCCTGCTCCTCCGGGGACAGGGTCCTGCTGTCTGAGCCGGGTCCACCTCCACATGGGAGTCTGCTGTTACAGAAGGGACACCGTCTCATGGGAGCTTAAAGGAGGTACCTGTGCGCAGGTGTTGTTTGCGTGGCCATTACATTATTGATGTGTAAATCCACGGGAAGCTAACAGGATATTAGCCTCCTCGCTTTGTGGGAGCAGGCCATGGACTGAGGGACTGAGGGAGGGGAAGCCCGGCTTAATGGCAGCTAATTATTTATCAGGAGCCAGCGATTGGATAGACACGAAGAAGAGTTTAATTTGAACCTTTTATCCCCGAACTATTCGATATATTTTATCACATGAAAATGCGTCGGAGTCGTGGAGCTTTGTCGGGATAAAAAGTCTCAGAAGAAAAGAGAGGAGGATTACAGCTTCATTGATAAAAGTCCTGCACGTATACATCAGTTTTTAAAGATGTCTACCGCTAAAGAAAACCCCTGCAGGAAATTCCAGGCGAACTTCTTCAATAAAAGCAAATGTCAGAACTGCTTCAAACCCCGAGAGCTGCATCTGCTGACCGACCAGGACCTGACACAGGTACCAAAGATGCTAATTATACCAGGAATGTTGCATATGTGTTTTATCTGGTTGCATCACGATGATTTAGACTCACCTGTGCACTCATTGACACACGGTGTGCTCATTGCACACTAAGGCTGCAGTGTCTCTTATTGTAATGAAGTGAAGGTGAGAAAGAGTCTAAGTTGCAGAAATGTTTGGCAACTAAATGTTGCAGAGTTTTTTTGCACAGTCATGGGCGCAAAGTTTCCATTGTGAATGAAAACTGACAAACCGACTGATTAATCGGCCAGCCAACAATATCGGCCGATATTGGCCAATAAAACGACTACCAGCGATTTGGTATCGGCTAATTTTATCTCCGACATGTGCCGATGTTGCTGCATTTATTCACCAGTCAAAAATCATTAGTTTCATTGTATAACAGGAGCAGTTCTCTTCAAGCTGTCACCAGCAGAGCTGTTTGGATTACAACCAGCACCAATCACCAAAAAGCCAAAATATCTCCAAACTGCTGAAGTTGTTTTTGTTCCGCTCCAAATGTCTGTAAGGCTCCGTGTCCACCCAGCGGGTTTTTTTTTTTAGGGCCAGTGTCCTTTTTCAGTTGTTTTCAACAAGTAGAGAGCATTTACAGCAGCAGGCGGTTGTCTGGAGAAAAATCGAGATTGATTGCTTAAGTTGAAAATCTTTCAACTTTTCAGAAAGGCGATGCCGACGTAACCGGCGCACTTTTCAAAATATAAGAAAATCCCAGTATTTTTTCCACCTACAGATCGTGTCTTGTCTCCACATCCTCCTCGCTCCGTGTCTGATCGGGAAATAAACGATCTCAAATATAAAACATGCAGTAAGTAACGGAGCAGTGCCGGTCATACAGCGGTCAACAGACTGTTGTCATAGAGACGGGACGGACGTGTAGCGTCTTTTCTTCCCAGCGCACAAAGGCTTCATGCAAGCGCTCCCGAGCGCACAGTCAGCGCTTTTCTGCCCGGAAAAAACGCTAGGTAGACACGGGGCCTGAAGCTGCTGACCCCAACATTGACCACTTAAATGTTGGTGTTTACGATGCACCAGTGATGCAACACTGTTAAAAATATACACCTGTTTCGTTACCATAGCAACAAGAACAGAAGTCCTTGATTTCCATCGAGTGTTAAAATCACAGATCAACATTCGACCACATCAGTATGAAACGTCTTTGCATCATTTAAAATCAACTCGTTGAAAGGCCCCTCGGTTGACCACCGCCTCAGAAAGTCTTTACTCGCGGTCGCCCGATGTTTGGAAAGGGTAAAATGATTATTGACGGAGGAACCAGCTCGTCATGCTCACGAGAATGTCGGCTAGACGGCACGCCGTCCCTGCAGCCTAGAAAATACCTTGCGTGCTTGAATGCTTGTAATGTTTGAAGTGGTTAAGGTGTAAAGATTGAGCGAAAGCGTCTCTCTCATGTTCATGTGATAGAATCGTTTTTAAAAAGTAGGACAGGAAGAAAAACAGCTGAAGGTTTCCTTTCTCTCTCCATGTCGATCGTCCCTGACGTGCGGGTTAAAGTGAATTCCTTTTGATTTCCTCTCTGCACTAAAAGCTCCGTTTGGCTGCCAGTTTGTTGTCTTTGTTTGTGTAACCTCCAGCTGGCATTTGTTTCCCGTGTGTACACGAAGCCGGACAGAAACCGCTACAGTCCCGTTTACACCAAAACTCACAGGAACCTTTAGATCAGCTTTTTTCCAAGCGCGCCCCCATTTTTTTGTGCGGTCGCATCCGTGCCCTCAAGTTGAAAATCAGAAGGGCGCTGTCACCGGCGCTCTTCTTCTGAAGCAGCCGATCAAATCAAGTTAAAGGCTTTACCTCCGCTCTGTATGACATTCTTCCACTTCCTGGCAACGGCGAGAGCTCTACGTGTGATCGGGCCTTAAGAACGAACTTTGCAGTTAGTGAGGTTGTCAAAAAACATCAACACTTGTTGTTATGTTGTTATATGAATAATCGATAATATTTTAGATATATCGATGTAACCAATAAACGCCATCTCTTCATTGGACCAAGGTGAGGAGAGGAATGCTTCCAACACGTCACGCAAACTCGTACTGAAACGTTTCCAAAGTATTTGACCTTTGCCCTCTGCAGTTTTTGGTCATTAAAAACAGAACTTAGATCTTTTATTTTTGTTGCCATGGTTTCAACAGGTATCATGTCATTAGATTTTTTTATGTGACAACCTTAGCTGTGAGTTCGATAAAGTCTTGGGGGCGGGTAAGTTCCCGGTCCCTGAGGTGGACTCCAGGTCCTCCAAAGGTTCCTCGTCCCTGGGGAAAGTTCCTGCTCTGGAGACGGAGCTCATGAGGAATCTACCAGGAACCCTATTTTACAAAGAACAGAAAGAGAGGAGCAGAGATGAAGCAGTGCAGGTCATACTCTGAGCGTGTTCTCTGAGTTGCTTGTTTCTCTCTGAGATCATTAGTTTAGTCTCTGTTGTGTCCTGTAATTGATCCCAGACTTGAGGCCCAGATGGGCTCTCGAACGCAGCTTCAGAGCCAAACGGCAACGTCAGCATCCTCTCGTGTGTGTGTGGGGGGGGTTACACACTTTGTGTCTGTTTCTGAAGTGTGTACAGCTCCTCTCTGAGTGAGCTGCTGGTTAACCCTTCAGACTCCTGACTGCAGATAGATGGCTTACGGTTACATCACTTCCTCTAATCTCCCGGTGACCCGGCCCTCGCTCTCTGCCATGACGGAACCAGAGAGGCTTACCGATGATACTCCATCCGCCCTCGCTCATCCAGCCGCCCGCAGGCTGTGAGAGACTGTCTCCACTCTGTCAGCTATCCAAACAGGCAGCAGGGAGCTCAGTTGCACAAGCAGGTTTTGTAAGGACTCGTATGTGGACGCTGCTCAGACCAGATAGCTCTGCTCGGCCTAAAGCCGTGTTATATAAGCACGCATAAACAGTGTTAAACTCGAGAGGTGAGGGTAAGGCTTTGTAAAATGTTCCAGTGTGGAGAGAAAGGGTCAGACTCTGAGGAGATAAACTCAATCACCCTGCGAGGAGCAAGCTCTTGTAAGGCTGTTAAAACGCCATGAGCACGCCGTTTCGCTGAGTGAATCTGAGCCCTAAGTTAAAGGTGTTCTCTTGGTAAAGGGAGCCGGACTTTGAAACAGATAGCCCACATGGAGAAGTTATGCAAAGAGAAGAGAGCTGCATGTCAGAAGGACAGTGTCCAATATAAACAAAGTCTTTGTTCAGCGGCGCTGGAATAAAAGGTGGGCCGGGGGAGGGGCCGCTGCTAGAGCCAGAGAACATTCATTTATTTCAACCAATGCGCCCCAGGAGGAGGTTTTATTTCCTACAAGTGCCAGGTCTGTTGTCACGGTTTTCACTCAGTCACATGAACAGTTTGTCCCCAGAGAGGTGAGGAGAAGTTCGTCCTGGAGAAGTGATCATGCCGCCGGGGAGAGCAGGAGGTGGGCGGCGGGAGGCGGGGCAGAGATGGAGGAAGCAGGCAGTGTTTGGTTTTAAATGAACGTGGGAGAGACGCAGGGAGATCGGCATGGTGTGATGGGATAGGAGGAGTGGGAGCAGGAGTCACAGGAGGAGAGGAAGTGTGGGGTCAGGATATCCGAGTAAAGTTTCCCAGCGTGAGTCTCTAGCGATGCACAGAGGATGAGATAGCTTTAACATGGAGCCAATGCTCCCACACAGATACCGACTGCTCTGCTCACAGACTTTTCTACAAAGTCTCAACTTCCAGAAACGTGTAACGTGTTCGCTCTGGTCCGTTACGGCTCCATCCACCATTGTCTAGTGATGTGTAGTTCGTGAACGATTTGTTCAAAACGAACGAATCAGCTGGGTGAACAAACTGAACTGAATCACTTACTAAAAAGAGTCGTTCATTTCTAAACTTCAGTTGCGCTCTCCTCTCTCCCGTCTCATGTCTCTCTCTCCAGACCGTAAGAGTCGCTCAAAGCCCGCCCTCCCTCTCCCTTTCATGTCAGTGATACGTACTGAGTGAACGAACAGGACGGAGTCGGTCAGGAGCTCTGTGTCGCTAAAGCCCGCCCCTACTTCTCCCTCTCATGTCTCCAAAATTGAGGAAGTAGCAAATATATTATTTAACATTTAGGTGTCGCGAAAATGTATGTGCTTTTTATAGCTGCTGTCAGTTTGCAAACGGCTTTTATATCCAACTCAATTTCACTCAGCTGACTGTTTTAACATCCACTAACGATCATGTTTCAGTCAGTACAGTGTGTGTGTGACTGAGGCTGGTAACTCGCAGTCTCGCTCGTTCACGTTCAGTCAGTGTTTCGTTCACTGAACGAACTGAGCGGGAGCTCCGCCTCCGAGTCACTCTCTTCCTCTTCTTGTACTGAACGTACTGAACAGAACGGTCGGGGAAAATAAATGTGATTGTTTTAGCAGCTTTCAGTTTGCAAACTGTAGCTTTATCCAACTAAATTCTCAGCTCATTGGTTTATTATTCACCACCGGCTGTTCTCAGTACGATCGCGAGCAGAACTAAACGTTCGGCCGTGTTTCAGCTTATTAAATTCTGATTCACAGACAGCGCTGCGGAGAAGTGTTGAACGATTCGGTGAACGTATCTTTTGAACGAATCACTTTACTGAACTGATTCTACTGATTCAGTACACTGAAAAGAACTGCTTTTCCTATCACTACCATTGTCGGTCAACACCAACAGACAGCTAGAGTGACGAGGCAAAAGAGTTCCCGAGGTAATTTTACAGACTCATTCGCCACTGCACGAGATAATAGGATGTATGTGGTATAAAACTCTGATAAACACACAAAGATAATTTTTCTGAACCATCAAAACAGAGTGTTTTATTCTGAAAATAAACTGGATGTTTTCATGTTGTTTCAGTGACTTACTTCCTGTCCTTTTTGGTAAATTGATGCTCCAACATTCTGCAAAAAATTCAAGCCATGCGTTTAGCTGAGACGCAGCGCAGCGGAGCCAGTGTAAGCACACATACTGAATAAATAAAAAGACGATGAGCTCTACTGCCGTAGCAGAGTGGAGACCGACCGAATGCGCATTGCTTAATTTTTCCTAGCTCTACGCTACCCTAAAGCCCGAGTTAAACCCTCTGCAGTGTGTCTACGACAATAGCAGGAAATGAAAATGCAAGACGCAGGTTTATAGACTGCAGCCGCTCTGAGGGCACGGTCTCACTGGCCATCCGTACCGTGCCCAAGCACGCTTCAACGCTAAAGTCCAGTTCGTTTGACCAGTGTGACCGCTCCGTCTCGTGCTCAAGCATGGTACACTTCCTTGGCTTTGGCACACTTCGGAGAGGTGTGCTTCGGCATGGTACACTTCATGCACGAGCACAAGCACGCGGGTACACAACGCTGACAGCCTTCATTATGGAGAAATCCAGAGTTTCATGGCTGTATCTGACTAAAATGACACAATATAAGCCATAAAGTAGCTGTCATGATCTTTGTGCTGAATCGTGCTTGGGTACAGCACGGTACAGATGATCAGTGTGACCGCGCCCTGATTGGCAAAGATACTACTGAGGACGCTGCGTTTGATGCTGCATTGTAGAAATGATTCATTTCAACTCCCGATGTTGTACGCATTGTTTTTCAAACTGTTCCGAGAGTAAAAACACTGACGATTAAATAAAGAATCGTTTCTTTGAGATCTCATTTAGACGGCAGCTGGTCAATGAGATGTGCACAGTTTGTCTTTGTTAGCACAGATAGCAGCCTTAGCGGAGCGGCGTGCTCATTTAAAGTCGGGCAGACGATGTGTTCCTGCTCGTGGTCGCTCTGCAGCAGCTGCTCCGGGTTTTCTCCCTGCGGTCTGAACGTCTCTCCTGCTGCCTCACTCCCTGCAGGACGACACAACCGGGGGGAAACCATTCGTCATCCGTTGCCTAATTAACACACTGAACTGATTTATCTGGGTCACAACATGCTCCCCTCCAAAATGATCTTTGGTAAGGGTTCAGCTCGTCTACACTGACTTCACAGACGCGTCCACACACGCCTAACTCAGGCACATATAGATTTATGGTGCATGCAGCGACACGGAGCACTTTAAGAAGAGCTAACTAATAATCACATCCTCCACAGAGCAGAGACATCTCAGGTTTGTGTGTAGGAGTGAGAACAGCTGGGTAATGTTTAACACGTAAAGCACAGAGACGGCGTTAACTCGGAGCACAGAGCTGCAGATTAACGCTGTGTGAAGACAGACGACCAGCCGCCGGACACAGGAGAGCGCTGTGTTCTGAATCCTGTTCAAACTGAATTAAAGCTTTTTGCAGAGTAAAGCTCAAACCTCTGTCTTTATTTACATCAGGTCATACTGCTGTTAATGATGTGATCAGGTTTTGATACTCCTGTGCCAAAAGGGACACAAAGCTGCAAACTGGCTGCAGGAGAATGTTGAGTGCACGCAAAGCCAATTCGCATTGAAACCGCCGACCTGATACTACTATCTAACGCAGTATCAGTACAATGTTGAAGGGTAGTCTGTAGACTGACCTCCTGTTGTGGTTATTCTGTAGGACACCAGGCCCGGCTAAGCTGGTTTCTGGTCTTGGAATGAGGAAGTGAACAACAGCCCAGCTGATGTCAAACGCCACTACAGTGTGTCAAAACGCCACTACAGTGTTGCGTCCACTTAGAGTCTGAAAAAAGCTGACGAGAGTTTCATTTAGATTTTCATGATTTAGAGAATCAACAAAGATAACTGGTGGTCTCTTTGTGTGGTTTGGTCTGATTGAGATTATTTCCTCTGTTACGATGGATGCTGCTGTCCGTCAAGTCGGCCTTGGACCTGCCGCTTTGCATTATGGGAGGGAGACTGGTCTGATGCAGGCTATTTTGGACGAGAGCCGTCTGTTCCTGTAGGGGGCGCTGGAGTCCCATCGATGGTGGTCTCCATGCTGGAAATGCTGTCTCAGTCTAACTTTCAGTCAACCTAACGACAGGCTGAGAGCTGGAGCTGAGGCGGGTTTTAAGCCTCCTGACAAACCGTTACACAGCACCCACCTGTCAATCAGGTCAGCTACACACCTTATTGTGAATAACTCTTATCCTTCATCAAATCAAAACGGATGAGTCATCAAAACATTCTTCCCCCGTACAGTGTGTGCTGATGGAGACATAAGCTATTCAGACCTGTTTGTTTTTTTGAACCAGGCTGTAAACATGTTAATCTCTTCTGTAAAAACAGGCTTTTTAGAATGGGTGTGTATGTGACTTCCTGTGCTTCTGCAGCCAGCCTCTAGTGGACACTCGAGGAACTGCAGGATTTTACACTTGAGCATCGACTGCTTCAGAGTCTGAAAGAGGCGACCTCTGTGTTTATGTGTTTCCACGTCTTTTGAACTTTCTGCCTCCGTGGTCGGAGGAGGTTTGTGGTTCAACCGGTCCTGGAGTGTGAGTGTGTGTGTGCCGTGGTGGTCTCATGTGCTGTGGGTAACCGGGACAGAGAGGCAGCCAATCATCAAACGGAGCTGATTACAGCACAACGCTCACCAGCTCGCTCGCTGGGTTCTGTGTGGCTGCAAAACGAGAACAGAGGCAACATCTGGACCCCAAAGACCCCCCCCCCCCCCCCCCCCTCTCGCTCTCGCCCTCTCTCTCTGTCTCTCTGTCTCTCTCTCCCTCTCTCTCCCCTCCCCCTCGGCTCACACGCTCTCCCAGTTTTAATGATTACCTAAATTGCTCTTTTTCTCTCCCCCTCTGTCTTTTACAGGCTAAACCTATTTATGGCGGATGGCTGTGTTTGGCCCCCGAAGGGACCGACTTTGACAATCCCATGCAGAGATCTCGGGTAAGAGCGTGCAATGACTGCCCGTCCATTAGGTCAGGATCAATACTTTATTACAGCTCATTTTGAGCTCTTACAGTTTTATAAAACAGATCAACCATCAGTTTTTATTCACCCTGAAACCAAAAAATAAACAGTTTGAACTGTATGAATATTCTGAATGTTTCACTGAGGTTAAAGTCAAAATAAATACCCTCCACTAAATCCTGAAGGAACGGTCTGAAGTTTGACAATCACAATTTAAGACAACCCGAAGTCTCTACATCATGCTGTTTCTTAAAATAAGACAAGTCAATGGTAACCTTGACTATTGCAAATAACGATTGAACCTTATCTTGTGGACCCCCTTGAAAATTAGATGGTCCATTTCAAGGGGGCTATCCCTCCAATAAAAATGTCAAATAAAATCCCCTTCACGTTGTCTCTGTGCACAGACTGGATAACAAGTTTCTGTGCACAAACATGTTTTATCCACAGATGAGGACAAACTTTGGGAACAGAGAGCAGGAACACATTTTGAGACCAGGTACTATTACTTATCATGGAAATTAAAAACTGATTGTGTCTTCTGACAGAAATGGCAGCGGAGATTCTTCGTGCTGTATGAACACGGCTGCCTGCGCTTCGCTCTGGATGAGTCGGTAAGAAACACACCTTGTTCCCTTCTTTAAAGGAAACTGAACCTGAAGCTGTGATAACGTGTGTGAGCAATGAGAAGAGTCTCTCTGCGGGACGGGACTCCTGTTGACCTGTGTGTGTGTGTGTGTGTGTGTCTCTGCGGGAATGTGACACGGGTGACCAAACCCTCACTGGCTGATCAGGCTGCAGATTACACTGTTTGTGTGTAAACAGTGAGGGCCACACACCACCAGGCCGCCTCCCACAACACACACACACACACACACACACACTTTTCTATGATTCTTGTTAAAGTCAAACAATACTGACTCCTGCTTGTTACCATGGCAACAGAAATAGAAGTCCTAGCTTGGGTCATTTCTTGTTCAGACAAACTCCTAGATTTGTTGCGGTGGCATCAAAACGGGCATCTCTACTGTTTGATTTATACTAGCACAATACTGAAGATAATGAACCTGCAGGTTACTGCGTTTCCAGCGAGCTCCCCTCTAGGTTAGCAATGGTTCTGATCCGTGTGTTTTGTATCAAACGGAGGCGATCTTCTGTGAGCAGGTGTTTCCCTGTGTGATAGCTGCTCAGTGACTCTTCCTCGTTGGTGTTTGAAGTCACATGTGGTGGATCTCTTTGTGTTTCCAGCGATGACAATGGGAGGAAACAGCGCTGGGTGTGCGTGTGTGCGTGTGCGTGTGCGTGTTTTCCACTGTGTAATGTGTTTCCAGTGACACCCAGCCTGCTGTGTTTTCCTCTCATTGTAACCGTGATTCCAAAACTGTCTGCCTCTTTGTCCTCGGCTCTTTTCATCTGCTCCAGCGGGCAGGAAAGTGGGTCAGGGAAATGGCTGCTTTGTGCCGAGGAACTATGCAGCTGATAACGCCACACTCATGTTGTTGATCTCATTGAGATCATCATTGTTCAACACACAGACTGTTGATGTGATTAGTTTAACGTTTGTGTTATTTACTCCTCTCCTACAGAGGAGAGATTTACAGGAGCCACTCCCTCCCTCTCTTTGTCTTAACGAGTGTTTGATCACATTATCCCTGCTGCTGTTCATCATCAGAGGAGCTTTGTAACATAGAGAACATGCATCACAATCTCTGCTTTAAACACAGCAGGTTCAAGCCGAGGTCGAGGGGACATGGAGCCTCGTGTTTCTGCTGAGTCAAAGTCAAATCGTTATTTTCCATCAGCTGCACTCGACAACTATCCAAATGATTCAGCATGTTTAAAGAAAAGTTCAGTAGAGGAGGAAAATGTTTTCTTTTTCATTAAGACTCTTCATCGTCATGATTACGCTCGGCCACTCCCACTCTCCAACTCACAGAATATCTTGTGGTGCGTTTCCACAAAGTGTGTCAGTCTGTTGGACAGATCATTAAGTGTGCGAGGGCTCGGACCTGGACTTCACATCGCCACATTACACACTTTCCATGAGCCTCCTGCAGACTCTCCTTCAGACTCTCCTTCAGACTCTCCTGCAGACTCTCCTGCAGACTCTGGACTCTCCTTCAGACTTTCCTGTAGACTCTCCTTCAGACTCTCCTGCAGACTCTGGACTCTCCTTCAGACTCTCCTGCAGACTCTGGACTCTCCTTCAGACTCTTCTGCAGACTCTGGACTCTCCTTCAGACTCTCCTGTAGACTCTCCTTCAGACTCTCCTGCAGACTCTGGACTCTCCTTCAGACTCTCCTTCAGACTCTTCTGCAGACTCTGGACTCTCCTTCAGACTCTCCTGTAGACTCTCCTTCAGACTCTCCTGCAGACTCTGGACTCTCCTTCAGACTCTCCTGCAGACTCTGGACTCTCCTGCAGACTCTCCTGCAGAGTCTCTCACCCTGTATGTCTTGGTCTTGACTAGGTCTCAATCCTTAAATGTCATGCTTTTGTCCCGGTCTCACACTGCCTTGGTCTTGGTGCTATCTCAGTCTTGCCTTACCTTGGTCTCAGTCTTGCCTTACCTTGGTCTCAGTCTCGCCTTACCTTGGTCTCAGTCTCGGTCTCGATCCCTAATTGTCTAGGTCTCTGTCTCGTCCTGCCTTGGTCTTGATGCAGTCCTGCTCTGCCTTGTTCTTGGTCTTGAATCTGTCATGATCCCTAAATGTCCTGTCTCGATCCCTAAATGTCCTGTCTCGATCGTGACTCCTAATGTCTTGGTTTCACCCTGCCTTGGTCTTGTCTCAGTCTTGATCCCTACATGTCTTGGTCTTGACTCAATTCCTAAATGTCTTGGTCTTGTCTCACTCCTGTCCTGCCTTGGTCTAGCTCTTGTCTTGGTCTTAACCCCTAAATGTCTCAGTATCGACCCCTAAATGTCTGGGTCTTGACTCGGTCCTGTCCTACCTTGGTCTTGCTCTTGACTCGGTCTCAACCCCTAAATGTCCTGGTCTTGTGTCGGCCTCGACCCCTAAATGTCCTGGTCTTGTGTCGGCCTCGACCCCTAAATGTCCTGGTCTTGTGTCTTTGGCATGTCTTGGTCTCGGTTATGGTGGTATGTAGTAAGTTCAGGATCAGGGTGTTATGAAGATTAGTTTGAGTCACATCCCTGTCTCTGCATCTCACCACAGATTATAAAGAGAGGTTTGATGTTCCAAACGTCTTATTCTTGGTGAGACGGTCCGGTGAGCGATGACATCATCCTCTTATTTTCTCCCAGCAGACAGTGGGGTGCTATCTGAAGCCGCGGCCTCTAAAAGCTGAACTATTTTCCCCACGAGCAGGGGCAAAGATGCTCTCCCATGTAAAGCAGCATTCCTCCTCTGATGCCCTTATTTGGTGAACTGCAGCGAGCTCTCCGAGAGAGCGAGCGCTGCAGTGTCTAAAAACCACAGAGGAAACGTCAGATATGCCCCAGACCCAGACATTCCTGCACCCCGCTCTGCTGATGCTGCTAATGCACCACAGAGGAGAACGCTGTTACATTAAAGACTAATCAAATTAAGATAAACCGATAAATAGTCAGACTGTCAGCCAGGAACAGATTTTTCCACGAGGATGGAGGAAAAGTGAGACCACCCTGAAAGTTTGAAATGTCAAAAGGTCAATGACCATGAGAACAAGCTTAAAGAGGAGAAGTGAAGGAGGAAACACTTAAGTCAGAGCAGCTTCTTTCCTTTATCACGTTTAAGGACATTACAAACAGCTGGGTCATTCAGTTTTAATGAGTGAAAGTATGTTTCTGAAAGAGGAGGTAGATACCTCAGAAACAGCCTTTCTGTCAGTGAAGGGAGTGTGCAGGGATCTGACACCAGACGTGAATTCACTGCTCCGAGTGTGACCACAAAAACTGTGTAAACAAAGTGGCTGTAGCCGCCGTCAGATCATTGCAGAGCGGATGAAGGACTTAGGGCCTGTGTCCAAAGACGATCCAGAAATCGATGATGGAACTTTTTATGGACTGAGTGCGCACTCGCACTAGGCATTCCGTACCGTGCCTAAACACGCTACACCCCTAAAACCCAGTTTGTTTGACCAGTGTGAGCGCTCTGATCCATGCTCAAGCTCCGTACACTTACACGTACGAGGTGTGCTTCAGCAAGAGGTAACCGTGATCAGGCCCGGTTAGTCCTGGAGCAGTGTGAGTGCAGGCCAGAGGGGGAAGGGGGGGGGGGGGGGGGCGTCATGTTTAAGTATGGTACAACTGGCCCTAGTGAGTGCGCCCTGATTCTCAAACTCAGGGAAACCAAAATCTGAATCTTGAAGGAAAACTTGTTTTTTGGTCTTTTCTGAGCTCCTGTTGTTGATTTTTCTGAAAGTATCTTCCCGGTTGCTGCTGGAGCGTAACCAGTGTGATTTCCACTTTCTGTCTGTCTGTTGATGTTTGGAGCTGTGTGGAGGAACACGTAGCGTATAAAACAGCGGTCTCCTCTGCAGATCTGCTGGGCGGACTCTCCTTTGGCTCGGCCTGTTAAAGACTCCTGCAGGATTTATGATTCTTTATGGAGTGGGTGTACTCCACTCTGTTAGTCCTGCATGCTGATTTTACCGCAGGCCATGAGCCCTCCTAAGAATCTACAGAATGAAGCGATGTTTATGTTCAGTGTGAAACCTTCACTCTCCCGTCGCTCGTCTTGTTTCTGTTCAGTTTTTGTGTTTGTGTGTGCTACATATCAGCTGCAGTGACACTGTGTGAGAAAGTGTTTGCTTTTAATAATATCGCGCCGCAGAGCTAAAAATAGTCGACCCCTTGGAGGGATCGGACAATGGGAGGATATGGAATTGAACCATTCGTGTAGAAATCAAACCCACAACAATTCGTCAGTTTGAATGGCAGCCTTGGCAGAAAGTTCTCCTTTGTTTTGGTGCCAGTTAGCAGAGGGACGTTTCTCAGCAACAAGAGGCTTTATACTCTCGGGACCAGAACCACGATCAGCTGGACTCCACCTAACGACAACAACAACACAGAAAACCCACCTTCAGGCACCACACAGCACCGTGTTTGAATGTTTGCTCTGACCGTGGACGAGCAGGCGGAGGTTTACAGAGCTCAGTAGCTTTGGGATCAAACTAGCCTTCTTTCTTTTCACCTCATTTAGTTTAACACGTTTTCATTTCTTTAAGGTCCCTGAGCTGCAGACAGTAAAATGTCATGTTCCTTATGTGTGTGGCGCCATGTTTAAGTGGCTTTGAAAATAATTGTGACATTATCAGATGATTGATTCAGTATTTTATTCATTCATGGTCGAAGAATAAAGCCAAAGGGACATAATCATGTTTCTAAAGCTGTTTCCACATACGCACTCATACAAGGGTAAGGTTAATCCTGAGGTAAGACGGGGCGTAAAAGGAATGACCTGGACGAGGAAACAGAGTCCACTATACGACGCTATAACGAGAATATTGGTCGTGCTGCAATCTGCTTTAGTAAACAGTGTTTGCTTTGTTGGCTGTTAGACAGAGAAATCAATATACTTGCAAAGTCATTTGTTTTTTAATGATTCTTAATGACGACAGTTTCTTGATTGAACATCCTGGTAACTATTTGGCAACATGAAACTCTGACATGAACATCCTTAGTAAGGATCCAGCTATTTGCTCCCTGATGTCAGGCAAGGTTTTAAAATGACAGTAAAGTTTGTGAAAGTCTAAAATCTCTCCGCATATTTCTTTCTAATCTCCTCTCTGTAAATGCTGACGCAGCCTCTCAGCTCCTTCTTCTCAAACCCGATTGTTTCGTTCTTTGTAGTGGAGCAAATTTTTGCACAGCGTCTGAGTCCTGAAGTGCAGCGTGCTGTAATAGCCATATTTGGCAGCCCGCGGGGGTTTACAGGCAGATCTTAATAAAGCTGGATCTGGGTTCAGTGGCCTTAAAAGGAGCTGGAAGCAGAGCCAGCACCTGTTTTACATCTGAGTCCAGCAGAGCCTGATAACGTAGCGCGTTCACAGGAGGAAGTTTAGGGGATTTCTTAGGGACGTTAATGAGAGAATACGTTTACAAACGTACGTGCTTTAAACACACGAGAAGATTTCTGGTTGTACTTGGTTTATGTTTCTGTGTGCTGAACAAAGCAGAACACACACACACACACACACACACACAGCAGCTTCAGTCTTCTTTCACCTCCTTTCACTCACTGTGCTGCAACTGAAAGGGTTTGACTGGTTACCATGGTGACGCGGCCGAGTGTCCGTACAGTGCAGGCGCTGATAGCGGCCTGTCGAGGGAGGGACGAGGGGTTAGAAAAGAAGAGTATGACGGAAGTGGACTTAGCATCATAGAAGAGAAAATATAATCACAGTGAGGTGAAACACCAAGCGGATAAAGCTCGCTCAAAAACGAGGGTGAACCTTGTGTTTTTCTTTTACCCGTGGACGTGGAGTTGGTCTGCTTCCTGTTGGACAGGCAGGTGACAAACACCGGCCGTTAGCTTGTGCTAGCGTGCGTTAGAAAATGTACACACTACGGGTCCAGGAGGAGGGGCCACGTTTGAATTATGTGTTTACAAACATTTCTACTGACTCCACCTTTAAAGCTGCCAGTCAAATTTATTAATTAATCCAAAAGAGTATTTTGAAAACCTTAGTGCTGGACAGCGCAGGTCCCTCAGGAGGCTAAATCAGCAGCTTTTCTGTAGTTTATGGTTCAGTACTTTTATAAATTCTGTGATTGTTTTCGTCATCCCGTTCTCATTAAATCTTAAGGTCAAATTCAGATGCTGACATGTTTCCTGTTGTGTCTCCTGCAGCCGAGCACGCTCCCTCAGGGCACGGTGAACATGAACCTGTGCACGGACGTCATCGACGCCGAGCCGAAGACGGGCCAGAAGAACTCCCTGTGCATCATCACACCTGAGCAGGAGTACTTCATCCGAGGAGAGAACAAGGAGATCATCAACGGGTGAGTCTGTGTGTCTGTGTACTGATTGGTTCAACAAGACAGGAAGTAAACACACAAACATTTAAAACACCTCCACCCGTGTGTGTCTGCAGGTGGAGCGACCAGCTGGTGGTGTACCCCCGCACCAACAAACAGAACCAGAAGAAGAAACGTAAGGTGGAGCCGACCACCTCACAGGTAAACCTCCTTGCACACACACACACACACACACACACACACACACACACACACACACACACACACACACACACACACACACACACACACACACACACACACACACACACACACACACACACATTCCACTTTTTAATTGGTTCTGACTGATCATGTGACCTCGTCCAGGAGCCCGGTCCAGCCAAGGTGGCGGTGACGGGCTCAGGTATCCCCGAGGCCGAGAAGGTCCCAGACTCCAGCTCCATCATCTGGCAGGAGGAGCTGAACCAGAGGGAGGCCGAGGGGGCCGCAGTCTGGGCCGCTGCAGACCTGCCTCCAGGATCACCGCTGCCCCCTGCAGGTGAGGAGGACTAACAGAGGAACCAATGCGTTAAAGAACAACTTAACCCTTTCATCTCTGCTGCAGTAATAGTCTGAGAGTCTGTTTAAAAAAAATACTTAAAGATTTTGTGGAAGTGGAAAGAAAATTACATTAAACTAAAGTATTGAATTTGAAGTCAGGCTGGTAAAATAAAATCTCCTACAGTCTCAGACGTAGTAAATGTAAAGGTGAAACACAGTTGGGGGCGTTGTAGAGATCAGCTGTTAAGTGGCCGTCAGTAAAGAAGTGTTATAAATGAGTTAACATAAACTCTGTGTCGTCCTCTGTTTTAAAGGAGACGGAGGGTCTGCAGCTCCAGGTTCTGATGCCGGGTCAGTGAACGGGGAAGAGGTGGACCGGAGTGGCTTTCCTCTCCATGGCTCCGCCCCTCAGCCCCCTAGCGACCTGCTCTCCCCGACGGGCTCCTGCTCCAGCCTGGGGGGCCTCCCCCGCTGCCTCTCTCCGGCCCCCAGCGACCCCTTCCCCTCTGGTAGCTCCCTGCTCTCTAACGGCTCCCACATCAGCGGCTCGGTCAGCTCGCTGGACTCTGACGCCAGCGGCAGCACGGTGACCAGCACCGAAAGCCACCCCGCCCACCAGAGGGGAGGCCACTCCCACAGCCACCACGACACGCCGCGGTCCAGGAGGCTGGAGGCCGAGGCCAGGAAGGCGGAGAAAAGGAGCCGATACAGGAGCCCTGACAGGCAGGAGAGGGAGGCGGTGCTCAGCCCCGAGAGGAGGTCAGTTACTTCTCATGTTGACCTATAAACAGGTGTGCTCGGATTACAGGTGGAGACGATTATTTCACAGCAGTGTTAAACAGAAGCTAACCACCCTGAGGGTTTATTCATACAAGTAGATTTTTGTAACGACAGAGAAATAATTCGAGCCTTGAGATTCTCCGGACCTCCTTTTTATTATCTGAACCTCCTCCTCTGATCGCACTCTGGGTCCAGGAGGAGGAGGAGGAAAGGTGGAGAGAGAACAGGTGTAGCGACTTCAAACACCATCGACTGTTTCTAACGATGTGCAAAGTCTCATGAGCAGTCTACACGAGCAGCTTCGTGATCGTAACTTCTGATTAAACCAAAGCTCGGCGTGTTGAGCTTCCTGTGACTCAACACTTCACCGTGTGAGCTGCAGGTCACCTGACTGACATTCAAGGTCCTGTGATGTGATTGTAGCGTGTGCACACATCGCACTAGTGATGGTAAAACAACAGATCACTCAGCCCTCATTTCATAAATGTCAATTAAACAAACCATTAAAAATAATTATTCTGTCATGTGTTGCATAGATAAAGAAACGCCTGGTTGGCATGCATGTGTAGTGCTGCTGAGTAGTGAGACCATCAGAAGTAACTAATCCCATTCATACACATTCATACGCCGCCGCAGCAACGCAAAGGAGCAATTTGGGGTTAAGTGACTTGCCCAAGGACACATCGGACATGTTGCTGCAGGAGCAACTGAGCCATAGCCGCCCCATCTTCTTGTATCATAACAACGGACTACCACCGCCTGCTGGCATGGAGAGTTATTGCCTCTCAAGCATGCGCAGATCATACATGGTGGTTGGCCGTCGGCTGTAGTCTTTGTGGTGTGTTCAAGTGCAACTTTGGCCAAGGCGACGTGAGTCACAACTAGTTCTTTGCCGTCTGCTTGGTGTGTCAGGTTCCTTAAGGTCGGGCAGTTTATTGACACACAGCTGAGCATGTAGAGGAGGAGTTAAGCTCTTCATGAGTGACAGATGAAGACGTAATTCATCCTCTGATTGAACCTGATGAAGCAGGTTATGGAGACTGATCTCTGAGAATCTGTTCACATTATTCTGAGATGGTTTATCCTTTTAAAGGCATAAACGCACACACGCTCGGAGCAGTGACGCACACACTTCCAAAGCGTCTGATGTCCACATTTACTCTCTCATAACTTTGTGGTTTTAATAAGAGGGAGGAGGAAAGTCTATGTTTGGTGAAAATAAGATAAATTTATCCTCTGACGTGTTCTTCTGAGAATCCCCTCCTCCAGTCAGATCCCGTCGTTCTTTATCAGCCGCCGCTCTCTCTCTCTCGCTCTCTGTCTATCTCTCTCTCACTCTCTCTCCTCTCTCACACTCTCTCTCTCTCTCTCTCTCTCTCTCTCTCTCTCTCTCTCTCTCTCTCTCTCTCACTCACTGCCTTTAAACTTTCCATTATGTGATCTGTTGCTGGAAGTGAAGGGGTCAAAGCTCATACACACATGAGGAGGGGGATGGGGGGGGTCATCGTTTTCCTCCCACAGCCAGCTTCCTGCTCACTCTGCCCCTCACTCCGCACCAGGCATGAGAGGAAGTGGGGGAGTGTCCACAAGCTGCCTCGTAAACACTCAGGTCTCTGCTTCACGTCGTATTTTCTCCAAGATATTTATATTGGCTTTTATTGATAAGAGAGCTGGAGGGTCAGGAAACACTGGGAGGAGGGAGATGGCGGTGACATGCAGTGAAAGTTAAACCTGGGACAGCAGCGTTGAAGTCTCTGTATCGCAGCGCACGCTTTTTTTTTTTAAACCATCGCTCCTGAATAAATGTGGTTTAAATTAAAGTCAAAACAACCTCATGATTCCTCGGTTTTCTCTTCAAGATCAAGAAACCCTTAATCAATAAAAATATTAAATTTCAGACAGATTTGACTTTGCCAGTATGTCCTCCTTTAGATTCTGGTCCTGAATGCTCTGGATTTGTTTGGACCAGAGGAGGTAGGCGGTTTTAAGGCACCCCCACGTGGCCATTTTGGACGCCCCTCGGTTTGCCAGATATGATTCCAGTTATCAGGTCAAATCAACTGGTGTTGCAGCGATGGAAGCGGGCAAGAGAACTGGTTCAGATAGAAGTGATTGTACCCAACCTAAAAGCCTCTGCATGTTTCTAATAAGCTCCACGAGCAGAAACGTGCTCAAACTAGGATCAATATTGGAGATGCTTTTGAAAAATGGAGAGAGGTTAGAACGCAGAAAGGTTTACAGACCCATGCAGAGCTGGATAAACACTGAAGCTTCAGTGTCCACCACATGGCAACCTGAGTGAGCATGGACTCTAGAGAGGAGGGAGACAGTTCTCTAAAATGTTTAGAATGTGGACTGCAGTACCCATTTTAAACACATCATGAGGACAATGTTTCTCTCATCAGCAGCAGTCAGATTAGCATCTCCTCCACCATTGTTGTTGACAAAGCTTATATCAGAAGTACCGCCCATTCTTAACTTTGATTGGTCGGTGAGGGAGACATGAAATTGTTGAGCACGGCTGATTCTGAAGGTGTTTCTGCGCTCTGGACGCTGAGAGTTTGAATTGAAAATGGGCGCTGCCAGAGCAAAAAGCGTCGTCCATGTAAACAGGCCCTAACCGTAGATACAGCCTGTCGTTGGCTACAGCAACCACTAGTGGCGGGTGACTGCATTGCAGTTTGGGCATAACATTTGACCATCATTGAGGGCGAACATAAAGAACTTGTGAGGGTGACGATGAGTTAAAACTCAAATACACTCAAAGTGTCCCTGCTGCTGTCTCTCTCTGGATCAGGGTTAGGTCTTAAGTTTCTCAGGGACAGTTTGGATCAGCGATTCACAAAACGTTGTTTCTAATGAAGATCTGTGAAATCCATATTACTTAACTGGACCCTGTCTGGGACATCACTCCAGTATTATACATCCTACAGTGGGCGTTCGGCCTCACACTGTCCTTCCTCCCCTCTCCTGTTATTCCCTTTTAAGGACCACAGCTTCCACTGAAGACCCCCAAATAAGGGCAGCATTTATTCCGAGGAGTAATCTAATATTCCCTCTTCCTCTGTGTGATGAGGAGTCTTCCTTCTGTGTGGGAACGTGTCAGAGCTGGCAGAGCCTCAGTGTGTATTTTAAAGGAGTTCTCACGTCCATCATGAAGCGTTCTGCTGCATGTGGTAATGTTTTAATGATCGCTGCTTTTAGGTATTTAACTGGTTGAGCAGCTGAAGTCGAGAGCATCGCAGCGTGTATGCACTCGTACATCACGCTCCGTTTCCCCCACAGGCTGTCCCACATTCAGCTAGCATCCTTTGATACAGCTGACATTTTAATTTGATCACATATAGACGTAGAGTCTCTGCCTCACGCTTAGGGACTGAGGGTAAAATGGATCTTGAGATTGAAGTGTTGCCGCTGAGTTGCAGGCGCTGTGTTGGTTAGGATTGTTGATTCCTGATTGCTTAGGCAATGACATCATCAAAGGGGATCAAAAGAAAGTTCTTTAGCACACAAATCATTTAGGCCAATTTATTTAGGTGCAAAGGACAAATGTTTCCACGCACTCTGTGGAAGACGTAGTGCGTCGAAAACCTTTGCACAGAGAGACTGAAAGGTTGCTTTAAATGTCACATATTCTCCTCCTCTTCACACACATGTTTTGAGGAGCTCTGAGACTTATTTACACTGGTTGAAGTTTCTTGTTCTAAATCCAATCTAAATAAAACAGCCGATAAAAGTTAACCACGTTTGTGTTTGTATGTTTTCAGTCGCTCCGGTGTGATTGAGAAGTTGGAGGCGTTGGAGCTGGAGAATCAGGAGAAGATGGAGGTGGAGGAGACGGTGAGGGGCGGAGCCAGACAGGGCCGCAGCGAGCACCGCCACTTCCACAGAGAGGTAATACCACACCTTTTTATCTCCGTTTGTGTTTAAAACATTAAAGGTTGTTACTCCTCACTAAGGGCGCGGTCACCCTGGCCATCTGTACCGTGCCGTACTCAAGCACGATTGGCCCCCCGCTGCGCTATTCCCATGCTGGCCGACGCTGCCCGCGGTCACACTACACAGGACTATCCGTGCTTAAGCATGATTACCTCTTGAACATAACGTCGTAATACAACACATGCATGCTTTATGTTATTATGAAGCGTGCTCAGTTGACAAATTGACAAACCGGTAGAGAGAGAGAGAGCTACTTTGTGTCTTATATTGTGTCATGTTAGTCAGATACAGCCATGAAACTCCGTATTTCTCCATAATGAAGGCTGTCAGCGTTGTGTACCCGCGTGCTCGTGCATGAAGTGAACCGCGCCAAAGTACACCTCTCCGAAGTGTGCCAAAGCCAAAGAAGTGGTCACACTGGCCAAATGAACTGGACTTTAGGCTTGAAGCGTGCTTGGGCGAGGTACGGAAGGCCAGTGTGACCTCGCCCTAAAAAAACTAATCTGAGCACTCCGGATTACGGATATCTTTGTAACGCGTAACCACTGACACTGCTGGGAATATACGGGTAGTGACGGTCATACCGTGTAAAACGTACGTGTCTTTATTCACACTTAAAGAAGAAGAAATGAGCCTTCAGACATTTCAGCACTGAAATGTTTTCCATTTTTTTTACAACTGGAAACAAGGAATTACCCAATAAAGGGAGTCTTCTCTTTTTGTTGCCATTGTAAGGAAATGAATACGGATATCTTTTTTACTAGAATCGTATCAATGTATAGAAATCGGGTACCATGGCAACCCGGTCTGCAACCGTAAACAGTGTTTTTAAAACCATGTCATGGCAGACAGAGCTGCAGCTCGAAGAGTACAGGTTTTTTCTGCTTCTTGTCCCCACACCCTCTGTCCCCCTCCCTCTGTCCTGTCTTTGTTTTGGTTGGAGGTCAGAGGTCAGCAGTGTGTGCTGTGTTCATTTCCAGTTTCCTTTCTGTGGTGGGATTCCCCTGATGGTTACACTTCCTTTTCCCAGCTGACCCTCTGAGCTTCAGGAGCACACACGAGCACACACGAACACACACACACACACACACACACACACACACACACACACACACACACACACACACACACACTCACTCACCTATTTGTTTTTCTTACTGTTGCTTTCAAACAACTTATAATTGATGTTACATTCCCATAAATGTTACCACAGCAACAGAAACCAAAGTCCTAGATACCAAACTTCAGCACAGTGACTGAAGTGCACAAAAACAAAGTGTGTCCTTCCTGTAATGTTGCTGACGTATTTCTTCCATGTAGACGGCGTCTCCTCCTCTGCTGCGTCTCAGTATCTCAGACAGAAACGTAACTTTTTCATCTTCGTGATTCACCTTAAGGCTCAGACTCAGCGCCATTCCTCCTAGCGCTCCACCTTTTTTGTGCGGTCACTCCCAGCGCTTCTAGATGAAAATAGTTCCACTCTGAAACACTTCGAAGGGCGGCGCTCTTTTCAGCCAGCAATCAGAGCCGCTCATCATCCAGACGACATCACTCCAGGATAGTCATACAGCGGCCATTGTCAAGAGGCTGTTGTCATAGAGACAAGACGCACGTACAGCGTTCTTATTCTCAGTGCTCTAGTGCTTCTTACAAGAACTCCTGAGCGCACAGCGAGCGTTTTTCTGCCCTGAAACGCCACCAGGTGGACACACGGCCTTACACCCTGAAAGAATGTTTTTATTTAAAAGGAGGGAGGGGCTGTTCTGACATCTTTCCACAGAGCAGGTGAAACATCGTTCTGTGAATGATCCGTGATGATGTTTTACATTTTTCACACGTTGTCCTTCAGAGCGATTCTCTCTGCTGAAGTTTTATGTCTTTATTCATCTAACTTTGGTTCCACAGATCTGTAAATAAAGAAATCCTTTCCCCGTGTTTCTGTGTGTCTATATTCAGGATCAGAGGAGTGATGTGGGTCAGGGTCTGGATTTCCCCTCCACCCTGCCCCCTCTGAGGAGAGCCAAGTCCCTGGACAGGAGGACCACGGAGTCCGTGATGACGGTGAGTTTCAGTCAGACTCGTTTCCACTGCAACGTCTGTGTGTGTCAGAGGACGTGACGCAGAGAAAGTCGTCGTCGAAGAGAAAACGACCTTTAGTTTATCTTCCTCCTCTTTTATAAACACGCCATCCTCAATGTTACTCAGAGTTTAACTCTGCGCAGGAACTCCCTGAATCATCCCGAGACGTTCTGTGTGACTCAATCAAACATTCCTGCAGAGTGAAGACACGGAGCTTGAACACATCAGAACGACCTGAACACTCGGATGGTTATTCTCCGTGACGCTCACACCCTTTGATCTGGTGTCATAAAAACAAAAACACCTGAAGATGTTTAAGATGCATGACCCATTCAACTTCAACCGCAGATCAGTTGTTGTTTAAAGAGAAATCAACCAATCGCCACCAAAAAGAAAACCTTAGTGAGTCTGTGTTGATGACTAAAGACCCTCGCCGTCGGTGCTGAAATAACTGCATCATGATACAGATTTATAAAACGTCTAAACTCCGGATCTGTCCGCTCTGTCTGTAAGACGACAAAGAGAAGAACCCTTAAAATGATTTTTTTTTTTTTTAAATGGAGGTTGGTTTGAGCGTTTCTGATGCAGCGTCAGGACGTCCCGAGGATCTTAACTCAGAGTGAGGAGAAAGTTACGCTTCATTAGATGTGGATAAACTCACTTGATTTCTTTGCAGAGACTTTGTAGGATGTTTCAGCTGCACAGGAAAAACTGTTTTTCTTTTAGCCTCATGAAAATGAAATGAAATGAAAATGTGAACACCTGATTACAGATGTTTAATGGGGTCCTTTAAACGGTAAATATGACAATCAGTCAGTATGTGGTTTGTCTCGTCTTCACACCTCAAACCCGGGTTTGAATCTTCTCATCAGGCTGCTTGTTTTGGTCCCACAGAGCCGCTCATGAGCTGCTCTGAAGGAGATTGTTAGAAATAACAGCTGATTCAGCTCAGGAGACGGATCAGGTTCAAATGTGCTCTTATTGTTCTGAAACAAACCGACCCTTGAACTTTTTAAAAGCTCTTTGTTTCAGTCTGTTGGTGTCGGAGACAAAGCTTCAGCTGTTCTGTTAATCTGCCAGGTTCAGGATCCGGTTTCCAGTTGTGTGAGGAGAGGTCAGCAGAGAACATGAGCCTTGATCACACTTTGCACCAAACTCCTGAAAAACTCCTGAATCCGTTACCCACAGCGTTGATATAGCATCGTAGAGAGGACTCTGTTGCTCCGTCCACCACATCTGAGTTCTTCCTCTTGACAGGGACAAGCTCTGTTCAGACCGCTGCCATATTTACGCCCCTGTGACGTTTCTCCTTCAATCTGACTGTCTTGGAGGCATAGTGGGGGACGAAGTGACCCCCCCCCCCCCCCCCCCCCCCCCCTCTGTACCGTCTTCAGAGGTAGTAACAGAGGAGAGACGGGATCAGTTGATCCAGCGGGGGAGAACAGCGCTGTGTGTGTGTGCATGTCTGTCTGTGTGTGTATGTGGAGCTCTCGCTGTGCCGTGCTTCTGAAACGCTGGAACACAATGTGACCTCACAGACTGGGACAACAATATTACGCCGTCACATGATCAGTATGAACAAACTAAGACGTGATGACGGCTGAGTTCGGTTTTCCGCTGTGAGGTGGATGTGTGAACAACCAGATCAGGAGGATTTCAGGGTCAGTCCTCGTGAAATGATCTAAATATTTCTCTAGCTGAATACTTACCTTCTCCTGATGTTTTCTTTTGGCGTTGTTGGTGTGAGGGCGTGGATGTTGTAGGGTAAACCTCCGAGCTGCAGGGGGCAGTGCAGCGCCCCTCCTCTTCCTCTCCTCTCCAGGTTATTCTCCTCATTCTGCTCCGTGTGTGTGCAGATTTTACCTGCTGTGCACCCAGTCTGTGTGTTGATATATTTGTTACTGCGTGCGTGTGAGTGTGTGTTTTAGAGTTTTCACTGCTTCCTGAGGTCACGGTGCACATTTGTGTGTGTGTGTGTGTGTGTGTGTGTGTATTTCCCACACGTTATTACTTGTCACTGAGTTCAGCTGGATCCACAGAGTGGCAGCAGATCAGGCAGAAGTTGATCCTTCCTGTGTTTCATATCCAGATAATCTCAGACGTTTATATTTGTGATCCACCGATTGGGTCAACTTCTCCCCTCAGCTGCCTGAGCGAGCATGTGTGTCTGCTGCTCTCCATCTTTGAAAGATGTTTACGCTGTGATTCAGATGTTTACAACGTTATACTGTAGTCTCTCTCCTGATGTTCTGAGTGAAGGTAAGTGGAGATAATCAGCTGCAGCCCATGACATGAGTCGAGCTTGTAGCCTGAACATGGAAGGTAACGTTTATTTTATGACTAAAGTGTGAAACGTCTTAAAAACCGAGGAGGCTTCTCAGATTTGACCAGAGACGATGCAAAGAAGGAACACAATTCAGGCACACAAAGGACATTTTTTACACTTTGCTGAAGCATAAAGGATGTTTATATGATCAGTCTTTGCACCGAGCTGCCGTAAAATCTTAATTTAACACTGAAAAAACTAAAAAGGAGTCATGACAAAGCGGCATCATCCGGTCTTGAAAATGGAGCAGATGCTGAAGTGTAAAATCCTGCAGTTCCTCGAGTGTCCACTAGAGGCTGGCTGCAGAAGCACAGGAAGTCACATACACACCCATTCTAAAAAGCCTGTTTTTACAGCAGAGATTAACATGTTTACAGCCTGGTTCAAAAAAACAAATAGGTCTGATTAGCTCATGTCTCGATCGACACACACTGTACGGGGGGGTGAATGTTTTGATGACTCATCCGTTTTGATTTGATGAAGGATAAGAGTCATTCACAACAAGGCATGTAGCTGACCTGATTGACAGGTGGGCGCGGTGTAACGGTTTGTCAGGAGGTTTAAAACCCGCCTCAGCTCCAGCTCTCAGCCTGTCGTTAGGTTGAGACAGCATTTCCAGCATGGAGACCGAAATTGATGGGACTCCAGCGCCCCCTGCCTCTCATCTTTATAAGAAGAACAAAAGAGTTATAGAGACTATTAATTACGATGCAGGCAGAGGATGAGAAACAGGGAAATGAAGGTTGAATGTTCGATGTAACTAAAAGGGTAAATGTGTTGTGCAGACGGTAGATTCAGCGTCTCACAGAAACATCACTATATGACATCAGAGATGCCTTTGTGTTTAACCCGAACGTGTCTTCAGCTCAAACCTGAGACGTTCACTCTTCAGTCGTGGAATAATCTGTTCTCTCTCCTCTCTGAACAACCCGCTCGTTCTCCTCCTGCAGTCAGTGTGCATGTTCATGTTCTTACTGTGTGATTTTTTTTCCTCTGAGATGTTTGCCTCATCATCACTTCTCCGTGTTTCTGTTTTTTTTCCAGCCGGATTTACTGAACTTTAAGAAAGGCTGGATGGTGAAGCTGGACGAGCAGGGACAGGTACGTCATGACCTCCTGATCGGCGTGAAACACAGAATACGTCTCTCTGCTGATGTTTGAGGAAGACTTCAAAGTAAAAGCCTCCAGTACTAATGATGTCAGTATCAGTTTCGTCGGCGTCTGATAGGTCCACCTGAGCGTCTGCAGAGCTGTCAGAGCTGTGGTCACTCTTTAATGTTTGTCTATAATGGAGTAAAGAGACGAGGGGGGCGGAGCCTGAACACTTTTAGTACATATTACAGAGCGCCAGGCTGTGGCACGACACAGACGTGTGTTCAGGGTTTTTTGCATCATCCACACTTTCACTGACTGACCGTTGATGAGTTTAAAAACTGTTTCTTTATCTGCTCTCCTGACCGAAGCTCTCTGTGTGTTTCGCTGTAGTGGAAGAAGTTCTGGTTTGTTCTGACCGATCACAGCCTCAGATACTACAAGGACTCCATCGCAGAGGAGGTCAGTTTGACTCCCTTCATCTACTGATCTGCTTTTAATGAGGAACAGCTGATGGTGTTTCATATTGTATTGTCTTCTAATCACATCTCCTCTTCCTGTTTCATCTCCTGGTCTCCTCGGTGTCTCCTGTCCTTGTGTCCTCTCTGTCTCCTCTCCTTGCCTCCTCTCTGTCTCCTCTCCTTGTGCCCTCTCCTTGTGTCCGCTTCTTGCCTCCTCTCCTTGCCTCCTCTCTGTCTCCTTTCTGTCTCCTATCATCGTGTCCTCTCTGTCTGTCTCTCTGTCTCCCCTGATGATGTCCTATCCTTGTCTCCTCTCCTCATTTCCTCTGTCTCCTCTGCATCTCCTCTCCTTGTCTCCTCTCCTGGCCTCCTCTCGGTCTCCTCTCCTTGTGTCCTCTCTGTGTCTCCTCTCCTTGTCTCCTCTTCTTGCCTCCTCTCCGTTTCCTCTCCTTGTCTCCGCTCCTTGTGTCCTCAGGCCTCTGACCTTGACGGAGAGATCGATCTGTCCACCTGTTACAGCGTCACTGAGTATCAGGCTCAGCGTAACTACGGCTTCCAGATTCATGTAAGCAGCTTCTGACAGTCACATTCATCACACAGGTTTTATCTTAAATATTTTTTATTAAATGTTTTTTCAATGTTCAGACTCAGGAGGACGTGCACACTCTGTCGGCCATGACAGCAGGAATACGCCGGAACTGGATCCAGGCGGTGATGAAGAACGTCAGACCGTCCACGGCTCCAGATGTGGCGAGGTCTGAACACAGAGATCTGCAGAATCACAGATCATTAAACTGTTGACACCTTGTAGGTGCAGAAAAGTGTTTAGAGGTGCGTTCTAAAATATTCATCTTTCTCCTCCGCCCAGCTCCACAGAGGACCACGGCTCGTTCTCTCCTCTGGAGGGTCTGGTTCGGCCCGACGTCACCCAGGACTCCCCCTCCTCCGAGGCCTCGTCTGTGGAGAGGGAGCCCGCCCCGGGGAAGCCAAAGAGCCGGGCGAGAGAGCGCAGGAGAGAGGGCCGCTCGAAGACGTTCGACTGGGCGGAGTTCAGGCCGATCGCTCAGGCTCTGGCCCAGCAGAGAGCTCAGGAGGCGGAGAGCCTGCAGGCGGAGCTGGGAGAGCTGGAGAGGAACCGCAGGAGGGAAGAGAGGAGGAAGAGGTACGAGTCGGCGTCCAGCGAGAACTCGTCCGTCAGAGACGGGGGCGGAGAGGTAGTGGTGGATCCTTTAGAGAGGCAGCAGCGGGTGGAGGAGGTGATCGAACAACACTGGCAGCAGGTGGAGAAGACGCCGTTACGGGAGGAGAGGAGGGTCCCTCTGCCCGCCACGATGCACAGCAGAGAGACGGCAGACCTGGATCAGCTGCTGGAGAGCTACAAGCAAGGGGTAGGAATATATGAGAGAGAGGAGGAATGAAGTTTCTGTTCAGTCGATTTGTAAACATTTGAATCTTTTGAATGCTCTCTTTCAAATCATGCTTTATATCTTTAAAATTATTCCTTCAGTTGTGTCTATTTTAGACTCATTTAGATCGTTCACACCTGCAGAAAAAAACCTCTTGATATTTACCGGAGGAGTGTCGTGTGTGAACACAAAGAGCTGAATGTTTCTCTCTTCACTCGGAGTTTCTCCTCCAGCCTCCTCGTATTTATTCTGCAGAAAGTCAGAGTGAGCTGATGTGAGAACGCAGCAGGATATAATCAGGAGAATTCACCTGGAGCGAGTGGGAGGGGGTGGTGACCTTTATTCCCTGTGATCGCTGCACGACCATAGACTGTCTGCACGCCACCTCTACCATCTCTGTGCTCTAATGAACCTGTTGCATTATGTTTCCTGTTCTCCAGTATGTTCTTCTCCACTCTTTAGTTCAGATTGAGATTCTGTTCAACTACACGTAGCACTGATAGAAAGACACATATTCGTATAGCGGACTATGGCCCCCTACCTGTCTGACAGGGATAGTCTCCCGCTGTGAGGTGCGTGTGTGAACAACCAGATCAGGAGAATATCTCTAGGAGCAGTCCTGATTTTTTGGGATATTTTCAGGAGTGCAGATTTTTCAGCTCGCACTCTTCTGAATAGTTAAAGGTAAATGTTTGATGTGTAGTAATCGTGTGTTTTTCTGCTGCAGATGGAGGAGCTGAAGGTCCAGCTGGAGAGCTGTCACCACCAGCTGCTCGACTCCAACAAGCACAAGCAGGACCTGGAACTGCAGCTGAGGACGGCACTGGAGAGAGAGCAGGACGTGCGTGTGGGTTACATCTCCCCGGTGAGTGTGTGTCTGTGATCTGACCCGAGTGTGTGTCTGTGTGTCTGTGTGTCTGTGTGTCTGTGTGTGTGTGTGTGTGTGTGTGTGTGTGTGTGTGTGTGTGTCTGTGTGTCTGTGTGTGTGTGTCCTGTTGTCGACATCCTGACGTGTGTTTTCTCCTCCATGCTGTAACTTTCTTTGCATGTTGTACTCGAAGCGAAGACATAAACAAACTGACATGAGAGCGAGCAGCTGCAGATTGGATCCTCTGCATGAGTACATTGCATGTTCAGTACAAATATTGATCTCTAATGACTTCATCGGCTTCCTCTAGTTACGTCTGTGTTTCAGGTCCGTATCTGAACTCTGCTGGTTGTGAAGGAAACATTCTTTAGAGATGTGTTGTGTTTGCTGAAGTGACTTCCTGAGGATTATTTCACTCTAAATGAAAGATTATTTCTGTTCTAAAAGTCTAAACTAAGAATGAAGAATCAACTTTATGGCTCATTTTAATATTCATGGTGTAGTGCAACTGGTTGCTGCTGATATTATTCTGCACTCTCTCAGTTCATCTTAAATGACAGTGCATGACTCTGTCACAGTTAATAATCACATTCAGGATAACGTTTAAACTTTCATACTGTTTTCTCTTTTTAAAAGTGCAGAAATAAACCCAAGTGAAGCCTGTAAAGTCACATGACAAACAGGCTGAATGTAAACGGCTACAGAAGAATAAAATCTGCGGGGCTGATTTTGCAGGAACAAAAGAACTATTAAAGTCAACGTGTTTGTAAAAGTATTGAAATAAATGTTTTTATGGATGTGTGAAAATGTCCCAGACACCGTAAAATCTGGTGTATAAGACGCACGTGATGCCTATTTTTACATCTCAAAAGTTGACTCCATCCTATACACCAGTGCGTCCAATATACCAGAATAAAATGGCATCATATCAGCGAGTGCAGCCGCCACCATCACACGCAGCACGCCACCAGAGGCGATTGAAAATGTATCCCCATTCATTGATGCGGAGCAGACTGGCAGCACCATCTTTCCTCCGTCATGGTGCATTTCAATCAAACGCTGGTTTACTGGTCAGTGAATAAAGCGTGCTGCTTTGATTTAAAGACTCCTCAGTTAGAGACAACAGGAGAGCAGAGAGACTCGCAGGATGTGGGTCGATACTTTCACCGCAGGCTGGGAGCTCAAGTAGCGTTCAGGTAGCTAGCAGGATTACAGACTCCACCTGGTAAAAACAGATTATATTCTGGATTTTGGGGTAAAATTTAGATTTCTAAACCTTTCCCCCTCGATCCCTTCGATGTTTTCATCATATTTAGAGCGATGTAATCCTTGTGTTCAGACACACAGCTTCTCTTCATGTCTGAAGAATAACCTCTCAGCTTGTTTCTAATTATCTGCATGGACGTCAGATCCTCATCTTCTATTAACCGCTGAACGACCATCCATGCGTTATCTCGTTCTGTGTGAGTGATGCTGGGTGAATCCTGTTTGTGGACGTGTGAATGATTCTGTCGATGGTTTCTGTTACTCAGTTTAAGCCGCTCTGTTTCTCGTGCTGCTTTTTGTTTTGGAGGCTGAACGCATCTCCAACGAGTCGCTGATGATGCAAGAGTTCTAAAAAACATTTGAACTTTGGATTCTTTGATGTTTTCCCCTCGGACGGACAACGCTCTGGTGTAAGACTGGAGCTTGGACCTCAGAAATGTGTTTGTAGGAGCTGCTGTGCCTCCCATCCTGACACTAATATGAAACCAACTGACACTAATATTGCATCACTGACCACATGAAGTAACTTTTAACCCTTAATGAGCATGCTCCGTTGTGATTGACTAACCCTGGCCATTCAACTCTTTCCTTTGCTTTGAGCTCACACCATTAAATCTTTCTTTGAGTTTGCTTTGAATCATGTTGATTTATGTGTTTGTTTAATATGGGATAATCGTGTTGGGGAACGCTAATTTATGTCACTTTTTAGTATTAATTAAAGGGATGTGATTGGTAGTTAACGCTGACAATGATTAGAAGCTTTGTGTGTCCCCTGCTGTGTGTTAACCAAATGTTTGGTCCCCCTTTTCCAAGCTGGAGCCCCCTTTGGGTCTGGAGGCTGAAGTGACGCCCCAGATGAAGAGGCCTGAACTGGTTAGTCCTCAAGCTCAGAGCTTAACAAAGAAGTACCAGGAGACCAAAGAGCTCCTGAAGCTGCAAGAGCTGAAAAAACGCAATATGCAGGCACAGCTTGGCCTCTCGCTTTCTCACCTCCCCATCAAGGACCCTTACTTATCTGAACCCCAAAAAACAATCACTCCGGAAAGCCCTCCCCCTGAACCGGTCCAAAAAACTATTAGCTTCTTGCTAACAGACAGCATGGAGTCAATCCAAGAACTGGAGGACTTGATAACTGATAGACCTGTGAGCATTATGGAGCTGCTGAATGTGTTGAAGTCACACAGTCGTAATAAAGAGTCGGCAGAGAAACGTCAGCTTCAGACGCTCCTGGAGACCTGGAAGTACCAACAGGAGTTAGAAAATGAAACTTTAAAGAAGAGTTTAGCCAGAGCAGGAGAGAGCATCCGAGAGTACGAAGCCCGTCTTCTAACCATGGAGGGTTTAGTGGGAAAGGTTCAGAAGCAACACTTCGAGAGCCTGAAAAGCCCGTATGGACCGCTCTCCGGGATCGAACACCGATCTGAGGCCAACGAGATGAACATCGGCGTGCTCTCTCAGAGGGTCGAACTTCTAACGAGTGAAAACGGAGCGTTGAAACAACGCTGTCAGGAGATAATGAACCAGCTGACTGAGGCCGACAGAGAAATAGACAGACTGAAGGCGGAGCTGATCAGCCAGCAGGGCGGCAAACAGCATCACCAGGTCCTCGAGGAGCTGAAAATACTGAAGGCTGAACTGGCTGAGAACCAGGCAAGCGCCATCGACCGGGAGTACTACGAGAGGGAGCTGAATGAGAAATCTCTCAGGCTTCATGAAGCTCTGGTTACGTTGGAGGAGCTCGGAAACACCTTAAAGGACACTGAGAAGAAGCTGCAGCTGAAAGAGGCTACGCTGAAAGGTCTCGGCTTCCAGGCTGATTACGAGGACGAGGAGGTACAAGCAGAGAACGAGCAACTCGACACCTCGCACGCAAAGTCACCCGAGACGGAGGCGAACCTTCAGCCCACAGAGCAGAGGTGTTTGGAACTGGAAGCCCGAAACAGAGAACTGATCGCCCTGAATCAGCAAACAGAAAGAGTCAGTGAAGAAAAGCTTAGAGAAGCAGAAAACGAAATAAGAATGCTGCGAGAGAAGTTAGAAATGAAGACAGGTAGAGTCGAAGAGACGGTTAGCGAGCACGTGGAGAAGAGAGAGATGCAGGTTGACGATAAAGGACCGATAAAGCAAGTAGTAGAAGAGATCGAGAAGAGGTGTGAGGCGATGAATCAGGTTTTAGAGATGTTAGCAAAGGTAGATGTAAATGTAGAGAAAATGTTTGGTGATTTAAAAAGCACTTTATTCAGTTTTTTGTCAGAGGAGTCACTCAGTTTGGATCCTCAGGATGTGATGTTGGTGATGGAGGGAGAGTTCTGGTGCCAGCTGGTGGGAACATGCAGAATAAACCCAGAAGAAGACAGACACAGCTTAGCAAGAGGCTTAGCGGAACAGATGATGGCACAGAGCAGATTGGTGCTCTTCTTTAGGAAGATGTGTCCTCGAGCAGAGAGCGAGGTTGTGACAGGGAAAGATTTTGCCGCCATGTACAGATGGCTCGATAATGAGACCAGCGCTCTCATTCTTAAAGAACTTAGAGAGACGTTGGAGGCAAAGTTAAATGTTCTGCAGCAGATTGTATCCAATGTCAAGTTAGCAAAAGATGAAAAGCTTCTGTCTTTGGCTCTAGCTAGCTACAGTTTAAGCCAGGACCAAAAACGACCTTCTGAATATCTGCTTGATGCCCTGAAAGAAGTGAACATGTGGTATGTGATCACCAGGCTGAAGGTCCAACGCGAGAACGAGCTGAAGCAGAAGCAGACAGACGTTCAGACTGCTAGCTCGGATTGTCCAAATTGTCCCAAATTGAGAGAAGCTTCAAGAAATCTGGAGTCCAAAGTGGCAGCTCTTCAGAGTCAGCTCTCTGAGATGTCTTTAAAAACGACGACTGGGCCTCAAAGTCTGAACCAGATGGAAGGAGAACCCATCGACTCATTGGATAAAAACATTGAAGACTTGGTGTCCAGACACAAGGAGGAGTTACGAGACGTCAAAGACGGCTACGAGCAGGAGGCTGAAAAGTTGAAGCAGGAGATCGTAAAGGCTAAAGAGACGCTGCGACTCTGCTCCGAAGAAAAGGTGAAAGAGATGGAGTCGCTGACGAACTGCATGGAGAACCTGAAGAAGAAACACGAGCTGGAGAGGACGGACCTCACGGAGAGGTTCGACCGGGAAATGGAAGAGCTGAGAAGCATGATGACTCCGACGAACCAGGACAAGAACTCAACCGAGGACCAACTGCCCCAAACATCCAGCCTGAAGGAGCGGATCCAGGAGCTGGTGACGCAGGTGTCAGTGATGACGGAGGAGATGAGACGCCGCGAGGAGCAGGGAGACAAAACGACTCTGCGGCAGAAATACGAGAAAGACCTGGACAACCTGAAGGTGGAAAGCGCTCCTTGTCCTTACCGTCGTCCATCTGTGATGCCTTGTGTTCCTCTGTGGCATTCCCAAACCCCCTCCCCTCTCCTGACCCCTCCATCCCCTCCTAACCCCGCCCACCAAGCTCTCGCTCTTCTGTAGACCTCTTTCCTTCCCTGTTGCATGAAAACTAACCTCCCGTAGGTTTCTGTGAGCAGTGGCGCCGCAGTAGTCTGTACCAAGGAACCCATTTTTGTTTTCCACTTTCTTCACCAACACTCACAGAAATCACAGACACATTGAACGCCTTCGGGTTCGTCCACACTACAGATCATTAAGCAGCCTCTGAAATTAGTTCCTCTGTTTGTAGTTCTTTGTGCTAAGCTAACCCTTTGACTCTGCTTTGACGCGTTAGGGACATGACGTTAGCTTCTCCCCTCCGACTGTTTGCTCTAACAGTTTAATTGCTTCTTTAACATTTCAACATTTCACCTTCGGAAGCTGAAGATGGACTGGATTTCCACTGAACAGCTGATTAATCTTAAAGAAGCTAGAGAGCGTACAGAAAAAGCAACCGTGGAGCAGTTCACCTCCGTGTGGTAGTGGGGCGGTCTGTGGAGCGGGTACAGGCACAGTGGGAGAGGTTAAGGTGGAAAGGTAAGAAATAGGGTGGAATACGCCAACACATTCCAGCCTCTTGGCCTTCGTCAGGGCGTTAGCAAAGTGCACAGGTGTGCTGGGATAGAAATAGGTCAAAGATTCCTTGTTGTGTGGATGACCCGACGCGTGACATCGAGCGAGTGAGCGTTCCTTTTAATGTTTTTAATCAAGTTTTATACAGAATCTGGTGAAATTTTAATTTAGTGGGCGGCGTCCTGTCAACCAAGTGCAGCCGCCACCATCGCCGACCCTCATGACCTGGTGCGTTTTGAAAATTCGCCGTCATTCATTACGTGTTGCAAGCTGACGCTTTGCTGGTCGAGGCTTGCTGGGATACATAGCCACCCAATCAGGCTGGTGGCTTCACTTTTCCTCCGTCATGACGAGGTCATCATGGTGCATTTGAATCAGACATGGTATACTGTGTGACCGACTGATGTCTCGTTTGTCTGAAGTCAAAGGTGATTAAATGAAGCGGGCTGTGGCGGTGATGACTCGTGGTCAAATGAGCGGCTGAACCTCCCCACGGTGTGATTAAAAATTTCCGCTAACTGTAGCTCTGCAAAGCTCAGGTTAATCGGTGATAAACACGCTTTCCTTCCAAGACATCCTTCACAATAAAAGCCTACTTTAATTATGTTGTTGGGACACTTTTATGATGAAAGGGTTAAATCGTGAGATTTGGCGTTGGGGGTTTAGGGCAGCAACTTTACACAACTGTGCCGTATCTGCTTCTCTAAAGTCGATCGTGTTTGGCCGGGCAGATGGTTAACGTGTCCTGGCCTGACAGGCTGATCGCAGCGCTGCACCTCTCAGCTCTGTTCAAACCTCAGCTGTTCTTTTTTTATAATGTGATACTTCAACATTTAGAAATATGAAACCAGCTGTTTAAAAAAAGCAGAACTTTTACTCTACGTTCCGTCTACGGCTCTCAATGACAAAAAGGTCAGTGTAGATAGAGAGAGAGGGGAATGACACAAGGGAAAGGAGCCACAGGTCGGATTTGAACACGGGCCGCCCGGCTGTTTTTAGGCCCCTTGTCTACCTGGCATTGTTTTCTGAGCGCCAGTGTCTTTTTAGAATTGTTACCAATGAGCAGAGAGCGTTTGAAGCAGCAGGCGGCGAAAAAGAGTATTTTTTCTGAGTGCTCCGCCTTTTTTGTGCGGCGGCTCCGAGCACTCAAGTTGAAAATCTTTCTTCTTTTCAGAAAGGCTGTGTTGATGTCGCGGGCGCTCTTTTCCTAATGTTTGATATTTCTGGTCTCCTACAGATCGCGTCTTGTACCCACATCCTCCTCGCTCCGTGTCTGATCGGGAAATAAACGATCTCAAATTTAAAACATGCAGTAAAAAGTAACAGAGCAGTGTCAGTCATACAGCGGTCGTTGTCAACAGACTGTTGTCATGGAGACAGGACAGACGTGCAGCACAAACGGAGACATCTGTCCTCCTACTTTGTTTGGACACCGAGCGAGGGGGATATGGGTACAAGACACGATCCGTATGAGACAAAAATGTGGGGTATCTTTTGAAAAGACCGCCAGTGACTTCCACAGAGCCTTTCTGAAAAGTTGAAAGATTTCAACTCAAATCGCTCGGTCGGAGCGGCTGCAAAGAAAAAGGTGGAGGGCTCAGAAATTAAAACTCAAGGTGGACACAGGGCCTCAAAGGTTAATACCACTTCAGAAAAGTAACTTAAAGTTGTGTGTTAGTGGTTAACGGTGGCTAACTTCAGTTCAGTGTGTGTGTCCGTGCCCCCGCCATGACCCGGATATACAAACACAAACAGTCGGACATGTTTCTAAACTAAGCCTGGGCTGCCCTGACGTCACTGCAGGAAGTTTACTTTGCTCTGTGGGGGGCTCCTGGGACTGAGCTCTGTGGGGGGTTTGATCCCTGTGGAAACACGTTGGACCTTCGTTCACTCGTTTTGAGGGGAGAGTGGGTCGTCCACTGTGGCCTAAGATTAGAGAGAGTGAATGAAGGACGGGAGCAGGAAGTCTGACCGGACGGTTTTAAACCCCGTTATGTGATCTTCTGCTCTGAAGAGACATGTATTTAACATCTCTCAAAGTGTGCTGATGGGGATTAATGTCCTCTCTGTTCCACCCTGAGGTGCTGATCTGGACCTCACCTGAGATATATTTAACCTCAGGTGCTCAGACGTCCAGCGACTCATGATTGAATTAGCCTATTGGCTTAACCCGACATTCCAGCACAGATTTGGCCCCTGAGGCTGATGAGGATTTGCACATTAGGTGCAGACTGAGGCCGCTGCTAAACAGCATGTGTTTAAATATAGAGAGCAGCCACAGTCGGTACGCTTACACGCAGTCAGGGAGCGAGGATTGTTTGAGTCAGTGCGACTAAAACTGGACCTTTAATACCCATGTAAACATGTTTGCCTGACTGACATCGTACGAGGTTGAGTTTCTCAAAGTGGGACTAACACGTCTACATAATGTAGTTGGGGGTCGATTTACCGTCGCATGTTTACAATCTCAATTTGACCCCAAAGTGGACTCTGTGTTCTGAGCATGTTAGGTCAGCTTTAATGATGTCAGTCTTGGACACCTACTGTGTAGCATTGTGAGATGTGCAGCTCTAAAACATCCTTATTTATCTGATACTGGTGTCAATAAAATATTCAAATATTCAAATATGGACCATGAATAGATCTCCTTTAACTGTTTGTGTAAACGTACTGGAAAACGTCTCAAACGGATATTGAGGTCGGCACTTCTGAGGCCGTAATGTTCAGCTATCTTAGCTGTCACCATCTTGTTTTTCTGTAAAAATAATGATGAGTAATGAGATGAGCAAACACCAAGTTATCGTAGCTAAACCTTGCTTATTCATTCCTAGCTCCAATACACCACAAGTAAACCAGTGTTTGACAAACAGTTAGCGAGCTAACAGTCCAGGAAGCTGACTCAGATTAGCTGCTTATCGTTGCTATTAGTCTGATATTCACATGAACAAATCTCTAAAGTGCTCCAACAGCACAAGCACGGCCCAGAGGTTAAAGGTCAGAGACTGAATTAGCTGAGGGGACAGCTAGCAACTCCCATGTGCCACTCAAAGAGGCCACGCCCACTAATTCTACATCACTTTATGCCTCAATATAATGTAAACAGGTGAGATTTGAGCTCATTAGAGACCCAAACTGTTTTTGTACCAGGCTGTAAACATGTTTATTTCTGCTGTAAAGTTGGACATTTTAGCATGGGGCTCTATGAGGACTGACTCATTGCATGAGACAGACTCTAGTGGACACTGGAGGAACTGCAGTTTTTTGTACTTTAGCTGTTGGCTTCATTTCTCAGGATGTGATACTTTTCTGTACATTAAACCCGAATCAGTGGACAGGCTCTCTCTCACTCCCTCCTCTCATCGTCTCTGCTTCCTTCAGTGTTTCCTTCAGTGTTTCCTTCTCTCCTTTAACCTTCTCGTACTCACAGACTCGACTCGCTCGCTCGTGGCTAACAGGCTGCAGCTTGTCACGTATTTGCTGGATATAAATGATTTGCACCAGCTTACACTGCAGAGTCCAGGAGGTTCTTCCTGCTCAGGAGACCCTTCTGGACCGTCTCCAGGCGAGCCGTGAACTCACACGTGCGCCGTGTTTCCTCTCTGACAGGCCACCTGTGAGCGAGGCTTTGCAGCGATGGAGGAGTCCCATCAGAAGGTGATCGACGAGCTGCAGAGGAAACACCAGAGGGAGCTGGAGAACCTGCACGAGGAGAAGGAGAGGCTGCTGGCAGAGGAGACTGCAGCTACTATCGCTGGTACGTCACAGAAAACCACATAGTGTCTTTTTATTCTCACATAAAATCAAATCCAGATAACGAGGACACGAGCAGAGACGTGTCAGGAGAGGTCAGAAAGCAGCAGGCAGGACAGGGTTAAGGAATCACCCAAATAAAAACCACAAATATATAAACTGAGAGGAACTCAAACCAATCAGCCTCTGTACATGGGGCGCTCACACTAACCACTAGGCCACAGACGCCCCTTTCCAATTCTTCTCAGGATTATGATCTCTTGATACTGTGATCGTTTCCTCAGGACTGCATCATCGTGTTGACTTTTTTTAAATAACACAGGTTATGAAGTTTTTGCACAGACGTGTTGAAGCTGTTTGTTTTTTTTTGTCTCTTCAGCGATCGAGGCGATGAAGAACGCCCACCGCTCAGAGCTGGTGAAGGAGCTGGACAAAGCTCGCAAGGCCAACAGCAACAACGAAAATGCAGACATCGAGGAGATCCGCAGGCTGCACGAGTGAGTTTGAACTTTGACCTTTTTCTTCACATAGAGATTTTACCGTCTCAAAGGCGGGTCCACACAGCGGGTTGTCTGACAGGAAGTCCAGTTAGCTCGCTCTGCAGTGACGCTTGATGGCTTAATGTTCACAAACATCAACAGCAAGAAAACAGGTCTAACTGAGGGTTCAGTGTGTGCTCTTAAGACTCCAGATTAAAAACCCTCCCTCCGCACGCTAGAGGCCGTGATGAGTCCAGGTGATAATGTTTGATTTAATGAGACGGACGGAGCAGCTGTCTCTCTCTCTCTCTCTCTCTCTCTGTCTCTCTCTCTCTCTCTCTTTCTCTCGCTCGCTCTGTCTCTCTCTCTCTCTCTCTTTCTCTCGCTCGCTCTGTGACGACCTGCTGAGACGTGTTGAGTCCTTCACTCTCACCTGTCAGCTGCACAGCGAACCTGTGAACCTGCTGACATCAGTGCAGGTGAAGTAAATCAAGAAGCTTTTCATTAGACTGACAGAGACTTGTTCACTGAAGGATGACGAGCTGCTCCCAGAGATACTGACGGAGAACACGAGGCAGTTTTAGTCCGGGGGACGTCGTGATCTGTTCTCATCCAGCTGCGTTCTCTCTTTCTCTCATCGTTGTTGTTCTCTCTCTCTCGCTCTCTCACCGTGTTGTGTTGTGTTTTTGTGTTTCAGGGAGGAGTTGTGTTCGTTCCACCGGGAGATCGAGGTCTTGTCGGAGCAGTACTCACAGAAGTGTCTGGAAAACGCTCACCTGGCTCAGGCGCTGGAGGCCGAGCGTCAAGCCCTCAGGCAGTGTCAGCGAGAGAACCAGGAGCTCAACGCACACAACCAGGTGCACACACGCACACGTTGATACACACACACACACACACACACATTAATACACACATGTTTATACACACAACACACCTGTGTTTGAATATTTACACTGGCATCCTGTTATTGTTCTGAACTTCTTCTTCTGTTTTTAGGAGCTGAACAACCGTCTGGCTGCAGAGATCACGAAGATGCGTTCGATGACATCAGAGGATGGAGGCGGAGACTCGAACACCACGATCCAGGGCAAAGAGCTGTACGAGTTAGAGGTCAGGCTCAGAGTCAAACCTTTGTATGATCAAAGTCATAAAGTAAAGACTGATGTTGTGAAGATTTAAACGCTCAGCAGAATGCAGGAGGAACGGTCCTCCGGTCCCTGATGTGGTTTTCTTTATCGTGATGTCATTTCCTGAAAGATTTCTCACACTTCTTCTCCCCAGAATCTGTACAACACGGAATAAGTGGAAATTGGCAGTTACTGAAAAATGCAAAAAAAAAAATCTGTTTTCATGTGTGAAGATGTTTCATAGTTTTTATCTGCTGCAGAAACTTGTTAACCTGCAGAGGTGAAGGAGGTAAAGATCTCCTCGTCCTCTGCTTCCTCTCATCGTGTCCTCCTCTCCTCCTCCAGGTGATGCTGCGGGTGAAGGAGTCAGAGGTTCAGTACCTGAAGCAGGAAATCAACTCCCTGAAAGACGAGCTCCAGGCTGCCCAAAGAGTGCGTCTGTTTCTCCTCATGACATCATCACATATGTCCCGTTTATATCGTCCAATCAGAAGTCGACTCATGTTCCATCTGACTAACGCTGTGTGTTCCCAGGACAAGAAGTACGCCACAGATAAATACAAGGACATCTACACGGAGCTGAGTATCGTCAAGGCCAAAGCGGAGCGGGACCTGGGCCGGCTCCGAGACCAGCTGCAGCTCGCTCACGAGGCGCTCGGGGAGCCGACGCTGGAGGAGGTGGAGCGAGGAGGATACGGTACGAAGCGACATATAGGTTCAGGTCATCAAACCTTCTCGGGTCTCTTTCACCTTTGAAGGCCGGTGGACTCGCTGATTCAGCGGTGAAGTTCTCATTGTTACATTTTTCGTTTGGTTCGGCTTGCTTTCACGCTGAACTTCATCGAGTGCACCAAAACCTGTTAGATGTTGTGTACCGATGCTACCATCTACGCTGATGCTGACCTATGACCCCGAGGTAGACAACAGGACAGTGTAAGAATGGTGTCCTGTAGCGCGGCGCAGTCAGTCCGTACTTTGATCTTTAAACTGGAGCTGAAGTTTGATCTCTGCTGTCGGGTTCAGCTCAGGCAGGGAGGACTGAAGGCTGCCGGTGTTAGCCACGCCCAGCAAACCTACAACCAAATTCAACCCACAATGCACTGCTGTTTGGTTCTGAACGCGTTCTCTCCTACGACAAGCCAAACTCTGGTGTACCGTTCAAAAAAAGCAAACCGTTTTTAAGTGGACCAGAGTTCGGTTTGTTGGTCCGCTCCAGAGTCCGTTTGAGAGTTCACACCCCCTCAAACCAACAACGACAAAGGTCACCAGAGGTCGTTTGAAACTGACCAAACGGCTCAGGTGTGTATGTTACCTTGGAGTGGAACAATAATAAAAAGCTGTTTTCATTTGAAAGGTCTGCAGCTGGTTTTCACTCCGTCAGTCTTAAACTGCTGCACGGCGCCAAACAGACTAAATTATGACGTAATAAATGAAGATCTCCTTCAGTATCCACACTGATGTTTTTATTTATCCTGACGTCACTTCTTTGAGTGTTTTTAAATCTCTCTGATGACCCGAGTTCTCCTCCCTGCCTTCATCTAACCTCCGACACGTTTTCCCTCTCAGACATCATGAAGTCCAAAAGTAACCCCGACATCCTGAAGATGGCGGCTGCAGCGGCCAAACGCTCGGAGAGAACCATGAGGTCAAAGGTGAGTCCTGATCCGTCTCCATCCTGCTGACATCATCACACTGTTCCAACCACACAGCAGACCTGTTTCAGCTCACTCATACACACACACACAGAGGGGACTGACCGCCCCCTGCTGGTCTCCTGCAGAGTTGCATGTTGCATCATCAGCGTTCCTGCACAGCTGTGTGTGTGTGTGTTTTTTCCTCCATCACAGCCGAGTGTCACACTGTGATCAAGTCTAACACACACACGTGTTGGTGTGTTTCTGTCCTCAGTCTGTGACTCGGGACATGCCCTGGGACGACCTCTAGGCCCCTCCCCCTCCTCCTTTAGGTAAACGCACTTCTGCAGGTTTAAGCTCCTCCTCCCGTCCTCCACCTTTGAAAGCACTCATCATTAATCTCCTCAGAGCTCCAGCTGACTGATGCATGAGGGTGAAGGATGAATGACGAGTGTGACTGAGACGCCTCTGGGTTTATAACATTTAATCAATAATAATTCTGTTTGTCATTTCACGTTCAGTTTGTAACTGTGGAGCCCCCAAAACAGGAAATATAAATATTCAAAGATCAGAGGAGTCAAAATGTAACTACAGAAACATTACTTTAGAATAAAGACATCAAGCTGTTTTAAATTTTAATATCATCTTTTATCCCTGAACAAACATCAAAGGAGCAATCTGTAACTCTGACACCTAGTGTTTAAAATGGGTACTGCAGTAATTCATGTTTTAAAGGTCCAATCAGTGAGATGTGTAGTGAGTGAAATGATAAAGTGACCTTACTATATGATCAGACATTAAGGAAACATGCTATGTTGAAGTGCTGGCTTCTCTGACAACAATGCAGCAGCCAGTATGTCCTCCTTCTAACTTTAGATTCTGGTCCTGAATGCTCTGGATTTGTTTGGACCAGAGAAGGTAGGAGGTTTTAAGACACCCACACATGGCCGTTTTGGACGCCCCTCAGTTTGCCAGATATGAGACCAGTTGTCAGGTCAAACCAACAGGTGTTGCAGCGATGCAAGAGAACTGGTTCAGATAGAAGTGATTGTACCCGACCTAAAAAGCCTCTGCATGTTTCTAATAAGCTCCACGAGCAGAAACGTGCTCAAACAAGAATCAATATTGGAGATGCTTTTGAAAAATGATTGTTTTGAGTTGCATATCACTCCTTTAAGAAGATTAAACTTGTGTTTAATGTTACTACCTAAAAAATCCTAGCCGTGCAGTTAGGTCATGCCCCATGTACAGAGGCTGTAGTCCTCCAAGTGGATGGCCCGGGTTCAAGTCCGACCCGCAGCGTCTTTCTTGCTGTCACTCCCCCTCTCTCTTTTCTCTCTCCCTAATGTCCCCCTGTATCCCCCGTCCTATCAAATAAACACTCACAGACTAAATCTAAAAAAAGGATTTATCAGAGAAAGAAACTTGATGTGTGTCTGAACTTAGCGCAGGCAGAGAGCTCGACTAGCTTACAGGTAGCTAGCAGGGTTACAAACTCCACCTGGTGGACACAGATGGTACTGAACGAGACTGACCGCTGATGAACACAAATCATCACAAGACGACACTTTAAACCTTTTTCACCTCTGAGTGACTCGAACACAGGCTGAGAATGAAACGGCTCCTTATACGACAGAGTTTACCGTAGTTACATTTCTGACTCTCCTTTTCTCTGCCTGACCTTGGTTTTCGGGGCTCCACAGCTCACAGGGTGTAATCAGCTGTTTGTGGTGAGAGGGGGCGGAGCATGTCATCACATGGTGAGGAGGACAGATGTTCAGACACAGGAACATCTGTGCAGAGAGGAGCGCGTGTTTGTCCCAGGTTGTTGATGTGTTTTCTCTCCCCGCAGAGTCTGAAGGAGGGGCTGACGGCCGAGCAGAGACTCCACCTGTTCGACAACAAAGACACCAAGGAGTTCTGACAGCGACGCTTCACGTCCGCCTGCATGTTCAAGGCCACCTTATATTTTAGCTCTGTACTGACTCATTTAGAAACACTACACACTGGTCACAAACACATCGTATGTTATTGAGAAGATGAAGTTTGAATTTCTAGATGTTTGCATTCCATGCACTTCAGTTAACTGTGACGTTTTGTCTTACTGTAAATATTCTGATTTTAAACTCTGACTGTGTAAGCTACTGTTTTAACTCTAGACTGTTGCTAGCCAAAGGCAGGAATGTTACGATGACACTTCATACTGACCCTACAGGAGCCAGCGTGGCGTTCAGGCGTGCACGTTAGCGCTCCGATGCTCCGATAACCTGCAGCACAGGCGGCAGAGAGAAACGAGCTCGTCTGCATCTGGAACAAACAGCCGCCATGTTCCTCCATCGCCCGACTCCCACACTAACACCCGGAAGGTTCTCGGATCCGTCTGAGACCGGCACGGACGCGTTCACTGATTCTAATTTAATTTTATATATAAGAAAGTTTATATCGAGTGTGTTTGTTTTCTCTCGCTGCAGTCGTGGGCGGAGCCAATGAGGAGGAGGGGTGGAGCTGTAGTCTGTTCAGTCCCTTTGTATTTATTGAAGCGGTTGGGATCTTTTCTTTCACATTCCCATTCCTCTGTACTCTATTATTGTAAATATAAAGCAAATATACACCAACTGACTACAAGTTTATTAGCAATAAATATTTTTGCACCCTTCGTTGTGTTTGTCGCAGATTTATTTCAGCTTTACAGAGAAAAAAAACAAGAGTGACTCAAATATGAGGATCATGAGATTGATACACGGGATGAAAATACAAATCTGCTAAAATTAGAGAGGAGGTGAAATATAATGACCTTACATATTAGAGGCTCTCTTGAGGTGATATTTAAACTGAAACACTTCTCACTCAACCACAGCAGCTAACGAACATTTACAAACGGCTGTAGAATCAAAGTTTATCGAGCTTTCTGATTAGTTAAAACCAAGCAGCAACCTCAGGTGTTGAAAACTGAAGCAGATGCTAAAGTGTAAAATCCTGCAGTTCCTCGAGTGTCCACTAGAGGCTGGCTGCAGAAACACAGGAAGTCACATACACACCCATTCTAAAAAAGCCTGTTTTTACAGCAGAGATTAACATGTTTACAGCCTGGTTCAAAAAACAAATAGGTCTGATTAGTTCATGTCTCGATCGACACACACAGTACGTGGGGGGTGAATGTTTTGATGACTCATCAGTTTTGATTTGATGAAGGATAAGAGTTATTCTCAATAAGGTGTGTAGCTGACATGATTGACAGGTGGGTGCGGTGTAACGGTTTGTCAGGAGGCTTAAAACCCGCCTCAGCTCCAGCTCTCAGCCTGTCGTTATGTTGACTGAGAGTTAGACTGAGACAGCATTTCCAGCATGGACACCGCCATCGATTCAGGACTCCAGCGCCCCCTGCAGGAACAGACGGGTGACATCACTCAGGCTTCAAACATTGATACAGACTGTGCTCCATGATTCACAGAATCCAAAGATTGATGTCACAGAGAAGATGGATGCAGGTATAAAACATCTCTGTAATGGATCCGAGGATTCAGAGAAGCATGCAGCAAAGGAAAAACAAAACTAATCTCTGAGTTTAAAAAACAGCTACAAATTTAACTTCTTAACAAGATGCTTTTTAACGTGAACACAAATCTGTCAAAAAAAGAAAATACTTTTAAAAAGTTTTTTATTTTGTGTGTAGACAAAAGCGCACCTCAGTGACCAACATTATGACTTTTAAATACCATTACTATTAAAATCAACATTTTATATAAATATATAGTATTCCTCTCTGTCAGAGGTGCTGCTTGGGGCCCCCGAGGGCCGACAAACTTTAAATCCAAAGTAGCCCAAGAATGTGGAAATCTTGTATTGACAGTAAGAAGCCTCCCTAAGGGGGCCCCGTCTGACAGCACTCACACTTGTTGCCCTGCTATGAGGCGGCTGTGACTCAGTGGTAAAGTCGTCTCTCAACCAGAAGGTCGAGGGTTCGATTCCCAGCTCCTGCAGCAACATGTCCAATGTTAATACTGATGGACTCTTTACCCAGCAGCCTCTCCCATCAGTGTGTGAATGTGTAGGTTTGACCTGCAGTGTAAAACACTTTGAGTAGTCAGAAGACTAGAAAAGAAATATACAAGCTCAAGTCCATTTACCATCTAAGGGGCTGCAGCATTACTGCTGTGAAAACCAAAATTTGTCAATGAAAGTCAACTAAAGGCAAATGAAGAGGAGGTCTCCGTCTGCAGGAGAGAAAAAAGAAACCGGAGGAAGAGGAGTCAGCGTGGGGACACGGGCAGCCACGATGGTGATGAACGCCGGTCGGAGGGCCCCCCCCCCCATATCATCTTCACCTGGGGCCCCACCAGACTTCAGACATGCCCTGCTCTCTGTATGTTTATCACAGTGAAGTCTGAGTGAAGAACGAGTTAAATTTGATATTTTCATTTGTTTAATTAATGAATAACTGTCAGAAGGTTTTAATCTCTGAGGTCCTTTAATTGGACCGCAGCAGGTTCGACCACTTATCTCCCATGATGCCTTTCTGCTCCACAGCTGAGTGACAGCTGCTGCTCAGAGTGACCCGTCAAGTTACCCACAGTGGGATCACACACAACCGGAAGTGATGAACAGTAAACTTGTCCACCCGGTTTGTAATCTGACTGTTTGTATTTTTCTCTTGGAGCTGCCTTCATGCTAACATCTAAACATTAATATCTGTATTCACCAACGTCACCTACGTCATCACGTCGTCTGAATTACAACATCCACACGTGTGCTTATTCAACTTTTAATTTGAAAAGGTCTCTTAAATGTTGAGTCATTATTAGACACTTATAACTTAAAATACACAAACAACAAATTTAAACAGCAAATATTTCATCCACAAACACATCAGGGAGAACATCTGCAGCCAGATGTGTCCGCCTCCAAGCCATTTAAAGTCCAATCAGAGCAGCTCGTTGAGTCTCAGCTCTTGTTGTGATTGGTTCAGAGTAAAGGGAGTTCAGTTCTGACGTTTGGAACAGGTGGTAAGAAAATGTCCTGAGACTGAACATGATAAGTCCTCGTTCTCTTCTGACGGATGGAGGTCAAACAGTCTGAATGAAGCAGACCGGAGAGAGACGTGTAGAGAAGAACAGGGTTCAAGTCTAGTTTGAGATCTCATTATTACTTTTTATCTTGTTTTTTTATTTTGATCTCAAAATGTCATGTTTAAATCTCATAATTTCAACGCTTTATTTTATAATTTTGATATCTATTTAACATTTTAGACTTTTTATCTCATAATATCAACCTTTTCATCTAATAGTTTGACTTTTTATTTCATAACTTAAAACCTTTTTATCTAATTCTTTTGACTTTGTGTAATTATCTTCACTTCATTCTAAGAATTATAACTCGAAATGTGCTTTTTTTTAAAAATCTTCATTTAATGTAACTAGTTGTCTTTTCTACAGGCATAATTTAACTTTGAAATAAAGAAGGGAAAAGGAAACGATGGAACTGTAACCTGAATGTTTTATTGTGAAGGCTCAGCCGGATGTGAGAGATTACATCGCTGTGAATTGACGCTGTTGCTATCAGAGTAGTGTGTTCCGGGAAAGTGTGTAGATCTTTATTAAATGTTTGTGTCTTCTGTCTGTCTCTGTGGTGTTTTAGACTTTAACAGAGGTGACGGGCTGTTGGAGGAGATGCAGGCCGGGACACACTCACCTCTGGACGGTTAAACACGCCGCGGTCTCTCCGGTCCCGGTAAGTTTCGGCGCATTACCTCTTTGTTTCATCCAGCCGGGCCTTGCCCTGATGCCTCCCGTTCATGTTAATGGAAAGAACGTGTTGCCAAACTCCATGAAAGTTATCCACGATTTAATAAAACCTTAATTACTGTTAAATCTGGGACTCTAAGAAGAAATAAATACACTTCTACTAATAGTTTAGACCCACTCTTACATTCGGAGTCCATCAAATACATTAAATAACACCCTTCAGATAAAGATGTTATATTTACTGACTGATTTGACCGTTTTGATTTCATCAAAGTTATTGAGCAATTTGGATCCTTTGAGCTCTTAAAGTTGGTATTTTATCAAATTAAAAAGCTTCTCAACAAAGCTGATGTCTCCGAAATAAAAGTAAATACTTGTTAATGAAATAAAGTCATAAATCCTCTCTGTGTGGCGTTTATCTGTCTGTCTTTAATCAAATCCATTAAATGTGACGGATTGTTAACGAAGCTCTGCGGTCAGGGCCTAGCTACCGAGCGTTAGCTGCGGCTAAGCTAACTCTCATAGCAACGCTGACCTGACAGCGGCGGGGGTGAAAGGTCAGTCGGGTGCCTGGATAATTGTATCCGCGGATATCATTGATATTAATTAATAAAATATTAATTTGTGATTAGATTAATTATGTAATTGTCATTAACGGCTGCCATGTTCTCTACCGTTAATTAAATTCAAGCTTTTTAGCTAATGTCAAGCTAACGTGACGTCACTGAAAGATGAACATTTGGGGTTTTAACTTCTTTTATTGAAGTTTTATAACATTACCTTAAACAAAAGTTAAGTCAAAGTGCAGAAACTTGTTAAACTCTGCTCCCTAGTTTCTGCTTCGTTAAAAAATTCACTCTTTAAATTAGAATAATGATAATTAAGTGTTTCTGAACTATGTGCTGCCTTCACATACAAACAGGAAACAGCAACTGTCAGCTTTTCAAATTAAATCTTTTATCCTTTAGTGCAACAGTCCTTTTGAACATGTCGTCATGGAGACGGTATGTAGACACTTCTTATAGTGAGACTGTGCGAGCACAGAATGTTTAAAAGTGCGCAGCGGTGACGTGGTCCGATATCCGATACGTAAATTACGTCAATATCGGACCTGAGGCCGACATCGGATCAGATTCTGTCCCCTCTCTACTCAAAATCCCTCACAGCAAAGTTATACCAACCAACAGAATAAGAGAAAAAGACAGAATCTCTGTGAAGGAATTCGCAGACACCCGAAAAGTTTACAGACTCTTCGCTGCTTCCTGAAAGCGGTGTAAGACGGCCGGTTAGTCCCGCTGTGAGGTTGTCAAAACGTCGACTCTTTTCAATACATGTTTTGTAATAATAGTCTGTTATTTAAACCATAATTAGTAAGAGAAAGTACAGAAACTGTACTCGTGTTTTTCTAACCAAAGCTACACGAGAGAGAGAGAGACAGAGACAGAAAAAGAGAGAGAGAGAAGCCCTTTGCACGTATTTGTGCAGTTGAGACCGTCTGCAGGAACATTTTCAGTTTTTGGCTTCTCTGACTTCTATTCTTGTTGCCATGGTAACATGGTTCGATTTGTAGTAGTATCGTACTGAAGTTCAAAATACTGGACTCCTGATAACCCTGGCTGTTGTGCATTATGAGATCTGTGTCGTTGCTTTTTTTAAACTGAAGACATCAGAGGTGCACACTGGATCTGTTTGAAAAAGAAGCCAGGATTTTAAACTTTGTTATCGTTCTCGTAAAAACCAAATCAGAACTACGGTGACAATACCAGAAGTCTGAACGCTCAATGTTGGATCATTTCTTCTTTTAATCAGCACAAATTGCAAGCAAATGTTTTAGTGCCCGTCATGTTTGTTCATTTTAGACAGGGCTCCCTCTCTCGCCCTCTCGCCCTCTCTCTCTCTCTCTCTCTCTCTCTCTGCAGCTTTCGGTAAAGCAAGCATCTGAAGATGTCGTTTTTTTTTTTTAGCTTTGATACTTTTAGATACCATCCATTTATGAGAAATAGAGATTGTATCATTTTGATATCAAAGTTGGATATTAAACATTTTGACATCTCGACTGAAACTGTGTTAAAACTGTAGAGGGAAGAACTCGGCTCTCAGAATGATCTCTTCTGGTCCTGGTTGTTGACGTCATCAGGAATCGATCATATGAAGCTCAGAGTTTATTTACTGTGTTCTTGGAATGATTTGAACCAGCTGCAGGGAGTTGTTATGAAATATGGACCTGTTGCACTGATGCACTGTGGGTAGTAGAGGGTTAAATATAAAAGCCGTCTTCCCACACAGGATGTTGTGAGTTACAAATATGAACTTCTCGTCTCCGTCTTTCTCAGCTGTTATGGAGGAGCCACCGGGGAGCGTGGACGACCTCCAGCCTCAGGACCTCTCCACCTCCAGCCTCCCCGCTGTCATTGACCTGACAATGGGAGGAGAGGACTGTGTCCTAAGCCCCGCCTCCCTCAACAGCCTGCGGAGGGTCTCGAGACCCGCCCTGTACCAGAATTCAGCATCCAGCAGCCCCCCTTCCTCAGGCATCACGCTCCAACCCGGGGATCAGATCCAACCGGACAACGCCTTCTCCCACACCACCGTCACCCTGTCCTACGTGAGCAGGTCTCATGTCTACTCCACCCACGACTCCCTTTCCTTCAGCGTCCCCCCCGTCAGCAGGCTGTCCCTCCACGCCCCCTGTGACCCTGAGAAAGGACCCGGGGAGACACTAAACCAGCATTACGTGGAGCAGGGGGAGGGGCCGATGGACCTCGCTGCTCAGACTCTTCTTCAGTCTTTGTCTCAGGCTCAGGGGGGAGCAGGGACGGAGGCAGGGGGTTATCTCACACAGCGGGGTCGTGAGGTTAACGGCGGAGACATAACCTGTGGCGTGGACTTGGATAAACATGTTGGGGAGGAGCAGAGGACGTGTTGGGGTCTGGAGAACGGTAGGAAAGACACCTGGTCCGGTCCGTTAGTTGGGGCTGAATCGGAGCAGGCGGTGGTCCAGGGCAGCGGGGGGGTTAGAGACCTGAACGGGGACTACAGGAGTACTCTGGAGGACCCGGTGTCTCCCTCGCAGGAGAGCGTGGAAGAAGTGTTCGTCATGCCTCGCGCCTCCTGCTCCCCCAGCGGAAACAACTCGTACCTGGAGACGGTGAAGGAGGCTGTGAGGGACGGCCTGAGGACAGGGGGGGCGGGTACCACAAGGTTAGATTCAAGTGATAAAAATAAACCGAGACAGAAGGTGGAGATGATCGACCTGACGGAGGACGATTCAGAAAATCAACCTCAGACTGTCGCTCACGTTAACGGGAACACAAAGACACTACAGAGGACGCTAAAAGGAAAGAAAGTGTCCCCGCGCTCCGGCAGAGGTACGCGCTTAGAGTCTATAGTGATGAACATAAACTCCAACAGGTATGAAGTTTCAGGATGTATTCGCACTAATAAAAAAACACCTCAATCAGCTGTGAGTGATTCCGAGTTAGCTCAGAGGACGGACGGCGTGTCGGGAGGGCGGAAGAAAAGGAGAGCGAGTGTTTCTCTCTCTGGAAAAACAAAAGAAGCTGTCAGTCCGAGGAAAAGAGGTCAAAGTGTCAACAGTAAGAACTGCAAAGTGTCTACCTCTGATTCTGAAATCATCAAGAACTCTAAACAGCCACACAGCCCTCGGTTTAGAAACACAAAGAAGGAGGCGGAGCTTCTCTCTCCCCCTGAACCCTCAGGAGGAAATCATGTGGCGAGATCTCCAACAAAACCCTCTGGACGCCCTCCGCCTTCATCATCAAAAACTCCATCTCCAAAGAAAGGCAGAGGTAAAGCTGCAGGTCAGAAAGCGTCTCCGGCTGCTAAGACTCCTCGGAGGAAGAGGAAGAAGCAACACACACCGAGCTTCTCCTCGTCCTCCTTGTTCGCTCCCAAAGAGCCCGAGATCAAACTGAAGTATGTGAACTTCAGGGAGGAGAGGAGGGAGCTGAGGGTGGACACTTTCTCTCCATATGTGCGTGTGGAGCGTCAGCCGTCCTCGCCGTCTCTCTGCTCGGTGATAAACTACCCTGAGGAGGTCCAACCGCAGCACAGGAAGCAGAAGTCGCACCTCACCTCCTTCATCTCTGCGGCCATCCCCAGCACATCCTGTCTGCTGCTGGGCCGGGCATCCACGCACGGACAGCACCGCCGCTCGCTTGTCTGCTGCCTGTGTGGACGCTCCGCCAACACCATGGACCTGGGTGACCTCCACGGACCCTACTACCCAGAGGGCTACCAGCTGGGAACCAAAACCAAGACCAGCATCAAAGAGGACGAGAACGGCTCCAGCGACTCTGACTCATCGTCCTGCAATGTCAGGGGCCGGGGGAGGAAGTGTCCCTCCACACAGAGGCCCCTCAGCACCCACCTGAAGAGCCCCAGCTGGACCGGGGACAGTACGGGCAGCCCTGCAGCGAAGCGGGCACGGTCTGCTGCTGGCTGTGCAGACACGGAGGACTGGTACAGCCCCCCTGTGCTCCCCCTGGAGCCCTGTGAGTACTGGCTCCATGAGGACTGTGGGATCTGGTCTGCAGGAGTGTTCCTGGTGAGGGGCCGAGTGTACGGGCTGGAGGAGGCGGTGAGGGCGGCGCACGAGACGGTAAGACAGAGGGTTGTAATGTTTTCAGTAGACTGTAAATTCAACAGAGGCTTTAGAGGTCTGAACCTGAAAAACCGAAAGATGCTCTTTTGATTTTCTCACATAACCGGTCTGAAGTTTGATGAAATAACATCATGATGTAGTAATAGGTCAAAGGTCAAGCATTGCCCGGTCTGTCCTCAACAAGAGGAGAAAACTACTTTTTAAAAAGGTCGTATTGATCACTTCTGATGCTTTCAAGGAAGTCAGGAAATCTAAAAGAGCAGGTGTGTGGCTCAGTTTAAACGGTAACAGATTGTCAGCTTCACGTAGAGATCAGAGAATCATCAGAATACCATCAATCAGAGCTGGAATGTCATTGGCTTGGTCAACGTTTTTTGTTGTCCACACGGACTGCTTTCACCTGTTTACGCCAAAGCCTGCTGCTACGTGATTGGTCAATACAGCTCAGACTACAAATGTACTACAAATGGTAACCAGAACAGGTCACACATTGACAGTCCTGACCCCCAGATTCTGTACATTGAGAATTTCTGAATTTACTCTATATGGGCGGCTGTGGCTCAGTGGAAGAGGCAGTCGTCTCTCAACCGGAAGGTCTGGGGTTCAATACCCAGCTCCTGCAGCCACATGTCCGATGTGTCCTTGGGCAAGTCACTTAACCTCAAGTTGCTCCCGCTGCTTCGTCAGCGGTGTGTGAATGGATGAGTTAATACTGATGGACTCTTTACCCAGCAGCCTCTACCATCAGTGTGTGAATGTGTAGCTGTGACCTGTGGTGTAAAAGAGCTTTGAGTCATCAGAAGATTAGACAACGCTATTCAAGCTCAAGTTCATTTTGCATCTTAAGAAGAGTCCTGATCATCATCTGTGAATCAGTTTCCTGTAGTGGTTTTGTTATTCTGTAAATGCACAAATAAATTCAGAACATTTTAAAACTGTTGCTCTGATTTTGAATAAATATTAGAGCATTAAAACTCATCAGAAGTGATGTGTCCGGTACGGAGAGTCATCACGACAGTCAGCTGCTTGGACGCAGTCTGCAGACACGACCAGATGATGTGACTCTGACCTGCTGTGTTTCAGACGTGTTCAGCCTGTCACCACTCTGGAGCCACACTGGGCTGTTTCTTCAAAGGCTGTCCCAACAACTATCACTACAGGTGTGCTCTGCAGTCAGGTGAGTGCTGCTGACACACACACACAAAATGAATTTGTCTGCTGTGCTGTTTTGAACTGGCTCTTTACACTTTATTTCTGACAGTTTTTTGTTGTTGTCCAGTTTTAGATTCTCACCTCTTTGCTTTTATAATAAAATTCTGAACACATCATCATTGCTGCTGTTCGTTCGTGCGTGCGTCCGTGTGTGTGTGAATATATCTGTATCTCCGGTCTGTAAATAACTCTTTTGTAAAGTTCGGTCTGCGTTTTCTCTTCCGCCGAGCTGCTCGTGTGGGAGGTGGAACCTTCTGGATGAATCACAGTCTTCACCTCTTGTTCTCTTCTTTTTCTGCAGACTGCATCCTCATTGAAGAAAACTTCTCCATGAAGTGTAAAAAGCACAAGGTGAGCACACACACCTGGACTTTAAACACGTCCCTGAACAGGCAACATGAACACAATGTTCAGAAAATGTAGATAAAGATATCCTGACTGAATATGACAATCTGTGATCCTCGTCCCTCTTCAGAACAAGACATTCAAAGCTCCTCCAGGGACCCGCTGTGACGACAGGTGACAGCACTAACAGAAGCCTCATGAGGTCAGTGAATGTACCCGTCGCTATTCTTCAAACAGAAAGCAGTCAGTATGCGTAGCGTATAATTTATACTGCACAGTGATGAAGAGAAAACTATAAAGTTAAATCTTTTCATAGAACGTTTGCAGAACTCATATTCTGTAGACACTGAACAAGTTTATGTAATCAAGATATAAACAGGGAGGATATTAATGTAACATGGAGGGAATGTTGAAACTACACTCACAGACTGTCTGCACCACCGCAGACTGACAGACTGTCCTCCTGAAGAGCTCTAAACATTTGCATCAGTGCATCTGTGAAAACGGCTACAGAGAATATTTCTCCACCTCGACACATCAACACAAAAGAGAATCTGCAGATTTCCTATAAAGTCACAAAAAACATTCAAATCCTCAACATGTTCACTTCAGCTGAGCTCTTCATGAGGTGACATGACGCTCTGTAATAATCTGCTGTAGCACAGAGAGAGCAACAATCTGCTACCTCAAGATAACAAACCTCAATGATCCTGACCACACCTCAGTGACACACACACACACACACACACACACACACAGATACTCTGACTATTCACTCCAGCTGAGGCAGGTGGTCGTCTCTATAGAACGTTTGTTAACTCGGTTTTGCTGTATTTCCAACTAAAACGGGACAGTACCAATCACAGAATAGAGGGCGAGACATAACGTTGGGAGGATGTGTTTGTATCGTGAGCTTGGACAAAGCGTTTTAATTGTTGGAGAAATTAGTTACTGCCCCTGAGTGCAGGATGAGTCACCAGATGTTTGAAATGTTTACAGATATTATGATGTAAAAATACTCGGATGATGTTTTAGTAAAATATAATATTCAAACCAGGAACATGATTTTTTAATCTATAAGGACTTTAAGTGACGTAACTTTCAAAGCCAACTGGGTTTGAATCGATCTGCAACTCGTCGACTAAAGATCAGATGTTTTTCTGTTTGTTCATCCAGACGATCTCCTCGCTGTCCTGCAGGGTCTCCTCGCCGTCCTGCAGGGTCTCCTCTCCATCCTGCAGGGTCTCCTCGCCGTCCTGCAGGGTCTCCTCTCCATCCTGCAGGGTCTCTTCTCCATCCTGCAGGGTCTCCTCTCCTCGCCTCATGTGGACCAGGAATCTTCTGACAGACAGCTAACACCGTGAACCTTAACTCCACCAGTCTCCGCTCTGCACTGTTTCTCCTGACAGTGCGTGTGTGTGTGTGTTTGTTTGTGTGTGTGTGTGTGTTTGTGTGCGTGTGTGATGAGACTACAGAAACACTCACACACAGTGACATGCTTCGTTTATGTTATCACTTTATTTATATATATTTTTTTTAATGTCAGGATTAAATATGAATAACAATCAAAGATATTTAATTTTCTATAAACTGTATTTGTTTTTATTTATTCCTGCAGTTTGTTCAGCGGATGTCAAAGAGGTGTGAGTGTGTGTTTAAGTTATTGGTGAAGAATCAGTTTATTTAATTTAAAGACTGGACGGCTCAGAGAGCACACTGACAGGACGGGGTACCAACAACAACAGGACAACAGATTAGACATGACACCTTTTAGAGCAGAAACACCTGAAGGTGCACTGACTGATGGCCCAGCTCACGGTGAAAGACCTCTGACGTCTGGTTAAAGTGGCGGCGTGAAGAACTTCTGTTTAACGTTTCAGACTTTGTTTCTCAGAGTGTGAAGGACACGATTTAGTGATTGAGGAGACTCTTGTATGACAACATACATGTAACCTCTGTTAAGAGGTTAAATTTCAAAGTCCTAGACTCCTGATATTTGGATGAGTTTATTCTCCTGCACACCCGTCCGATGAAATGGACTGAGTCATGTGTTTGAATGTACCCCCCCCCCCCCCCCCCCCAAAGCACTTTGTGCTCCTCCGCTCCAGCTGCAGTATTACCTTCATCGCCGCCGGTGAGCTGGTCGACGACCCGCTCCGCCTTCCTGTTTGTTCAGTGTGATCAGTGTTGCTGGAACATCTGAGTGCACTTCTGCACACACAGCCAGTGGGGGCAGTGTGGCGCTGTCAGAGATTAGGCATAAGCTGTTACATGTGTACACACACACACACACACACACTCTCAGATGCGTTGAAGTCGTGCCATCGTTTAATGATTTTAAATGTTTTATTTGTGGTTGCAGTGATTTCACGAGCAGCTGTGTGAGTGCCTGAGAATTGATCTGCAATGATTTATTGAAATGTCTGGGTTTTTTTTTTGACTTTTTGTCTTTGTTCAAAGTTTGAGTCATTTTGTGTCTGCGTGTATCTCAGGGCTGAATCTCAGATCTTCGAATGATTAAAAAGTGATTTTTATTTCCTTATGTTTTCGACCGGACGATGTTTTCGTCTCAGGCTGTTTCTCTCGGATCGTCACATTCCAGCTCCTCCTCGCCGTCAGTGATCTTTAAGTTGAACTCGGGACTCGAGCTGCCAACGCCGCCTGCTCTTTTTCACGCTCTTTTTATTTCATGGAAGCTTTTTGTTGGGTCGCCTCTCTGAGCTGCAGAGGTCAGGATGTAACTGCCCAAAATAAATATTTTGTTCAACATTGTGGTTTCCTGTTTGACATTTGTGTCTTTAGGAGACAAAATCAACAATCTATTTAAAGGTCACATATTAAATTAAATCCACGTCACCATGTTCCTCTAACTCTAACGTGTGTGTCTCTAGTCTGTCTACAAACCCTCCAATGATGAGTCAAGTCCATCCTCTCCATCTTTTGCCTGCTCCACTTTTCAGAAAATGTGTGCTCAAATGGACTGTTTGGAGATTTTCCCTTCATGACATCACAAAGGGCAGTAACCCCTCCCCCAGGTTGGTGACCCTCCCACAGCTAGGTGTTTGTTCTGCCCTCTGAGTCTGCCTTCTCACCGTCAACAATAGGACATGGAGCGAGAAAGCCGGAGACACCCAGCCCTACCAGAGAGGGGCATAAATGTAATATTTCTGGTAAAAAAAAAAGGCCAAATTTACGGAGACCAGGGGTGTGTCCGGAGGGGGGCATGGACATGGACATTTCCTGTCTCTCTACGGCTGTCCTATCCAATAACCAATCCAAAAACTTGTGCACACTGTCGAACATGCAATAGACTTAATTGCCAATGAATGTCTTTTTGCAAGTTAGACATCGTTAAGAGTTTGCATGCAGTTTTCTAAGACCTTTAAATTGTGACTCTGCACATCTATGATTTGGAGTCCTGAAAAGTATAAAACTAATATGTCAGCTATAGTTTCCAATCAAAACTGTGTTGCATTAAACTCTTCGACGTGGTAGGGAAACATCCTGTCCTAACAAAAAACATGTGGAATGGACACAGCTGTGCGCATGATGGATCTCCAGCAATGTCTATTCAAGGGGAGGGAGCTGGAAGCCTGTAGAAGCTTCAGCAGGTTCAGGGAGCTCTCGCATGATGCGGGTGACAACACAAGACGGGATGCATGAAATGAACGTAGCCACCTCCTTGAAGTGCATTGCTGGGAAATATGGAGAACGTAAATTTCAAAAACCGCGGTTATTTGTCTAAAATTTAAAAAAGCCTCGCCTACCATCCAGGGACGTCCCCCATCCTCTCCTGAACCTCACTGTCCTCGTCATCAGCTGTCTCAGAACTTGCTGCCTCGGCTAACGAACCTCCGTGGTCATGGTCTACCTGAGGGTCTACAGGAGACTCTGGATGAGCGAAGTCCTCGACTAGTGGGCGTGTCTTATGGTCCCCCCCCCCCCCCAGGGTTGAACAGACAGAGAGGTGGAGCTTCTTTCATATCTTTGATTTAAATGAAAATCTTCCAGATCGATGAAAACATGTGAACACTGCCTCCTCCTAACTCTCGGTATAGTTTCGAACCCCTAAAATAAGACCAGCTCTCACTCCTGCAGGAGAAAAGAAACAGACAAAGAAAACGTCCCAACAAGAATGTTTTTATTTTATTGACTTCATCTCAGTTTACAGGAAGACAGTCGTATTGCAAAGACAGAACCGGATACGAGTTCTAGTGCTGTGATCATCTACTCACTAAAACTGCACCAAAGTCATGATGAGGCTGTGAGACGTGAGCGGACAGAGAGACACCGGAGCTGCACCACAACAACACAGCACGTCAGAGCTGGGGGGGGCTTAATGAATAAGAAGTAGCTTTCATCACACTGAAACCCACAAAACAAATCCATCATGTAAATCCATCATAGCATCTTGTAAGGCTGCTTTCCCACCTACTGAAAACGTCCTGATATTCCCGTGCTGAGCGTCATGTGTGAACACAAACAGCTGAATGTTTCTCTCTTCACCCGGAGTTTCTCCTGCAGCCTCCTCGTATTTATTCTGCAGAAAGTCAGAGTGAGCTGATGTGAGAACGCAGCAGGATATAATCAGGAGAATTCACCTGGAGCGAGTGGGAGGGGGTGGTGACGTTTATTCCCTGTGATCGCTGCACGACCATAGACTGTCTGCACGCCACCTCTACCATCTCCGTGCTCTAATGAACCTGCTGCATTATGTTTCCTGTTCTCCAGTATGTTCTTCTCCACTCTTTAGTTCACATTGAGATTCTGTTCAACTACACGTAGCATTGATAGAAAGACACATATTCTCATTATAGCGTCGTATAGAGGACTCTGTTTCCTCGTCTGCAACTACTGTGCCGTTCTTTTAACGTCAGGTCTTACCTCAGGAGACCACGCCCCCCCCCCCCCCCCCCCCCCCATCCTGCTGTTAGCATGTGTGAACAGGTCAGGAGAATACCCGCAGCAGTCCCCCTGAAATGATCTAGATATGTTCAGGTGTGCAACATGTGGAAGCCGTCTATCGGAGCGGCTCAGTCAGTGTGGAGTGACGCGTCTTCTTTTCTATTTTAATAAAATATCTTTTTACAGACGTTATATTTTCATGTTGCAGAGTTTTTGTGATCTGGAGTTCGATTCAGACGCGTTTGTTTAATTCCTGCTGCAAGACCAAAACCTGGATCAGGAGCATCAGTCTCCCTCCTCGGCGACTGTGAGGAACAACATTTGAGGATGTGCAGAAGGATTGTTGTTTGAACGATGAGGTGATAAACAGGCCGCGTGTTCTCCTCTTAATGCATCATGTGACCGCCCCCCTCACACACACACACACACACACACACACACACACACACACAAACACACACACACACACACACACACACACACAGCTGTGGGACAGTGTGTGTGAGTCCTTTGTTCTGAGTCAGGAGCTCCTGATGAGCTCAGAGATTGTCACAAGATGTATTCATTATCATGTTGATCCAGGAGCGCGCTCCACGCCGTTTATGTAAGCGTTGGCTGTGTTGATGTGACCCTCTGTCAGGCGTGTGTGTGTGTGTGTGTGTGTGTGTGTGTGTGACTATGGGATAAAGAGACATGTTGTGTGCAGCTACACGGCGTCTACAGCGAGCTACGGCTTGTGACGGAAGAAACGGGTTTACACGACACGAGTTCATGCAGATTTATGTCACTAAACGCTCATTCCTGTGCGTGATCCAAAGCTGCTTTTTTTCTTCAAATTCTTCAGGATGAGAGAAAGGAACAGATCACTTTCAGCTTTAGAGTAAAAACATCGAGGCCACGATACTTCACTAAAAGTGGCAGTTTAGAAGCGGAGCTCCCGTCTGACGTCATGAATCCTCACGCTCGTTTGTGTCCTCATGCTTTGCTTTTTTTTTTCTGCTCCTGAATGTGGTCAAATGTACACGACGTTAACAGCAATACAAACACAATACACTGAATAGAAAGAAGTTATTCCCCGCGCTCAGCGAGCAGCCGTCCTCCTCTGATGTGACACTCACGGTCACGTTGTCCTGACGTGTTTTAAAAAAACGTTTAAACGAAGACGATTTCACTTTATCTTTGTAGATGTGATCATCACTACGGAGGCGTTTTGCATTCACACGAGAAAATATGGAAATCAGGGAGAGTGAGAACGGGGAAAAGAACCACAGGTCGGATTCAACCCCAGTTGTTTGCCTTGAGGTCAGCCTCTATACAGGGGGGCCTCAGCTCCAGCTCTCAGCCTGTCTTTAGGTTGACTGAAAGTTAGACTGAGACAGCATTTCCAGCATGGAGACCGCCATTGATGGGACTCCAGCGCCCCCTGCAGGAACAGACGGGTGACGTCACTCAGGCTTCATGCTTTCTGTCAGGATCAGCTGACATGTTTCACGCTGGTGTTGTGCCCACATATGTTCACACCTCGTAACTCGGGATCATTTTGTTAATTCAGCAGATTTTCTCGTGTGAATGCAAAACGCTCATAAATCTCTGCACATTGAAATCTGTTCTTTAAAACGATGTTTGTCCTCTCGTCCCTCCAGATAATTATTCTCCGTGTGGTTACGTTTCTTTAAAGACAAGTGGATTGTCTTTAAAAAAGACGTTATATTTAACCCCTTCCTGTTCGTTTCACCCCTTCCACACTTTGATGTCGAGTGGAGCCGCTCGCCGTGACGTCAGAGGAGAACAGCGGCCGTGTGAAAACGGTAAACGGTTCAGATTTCGAGCTCCATGATGTCTCACCACGGCGATATTCACTCGGGGACAAAATGCAAGAAATTGTGCTACGGCATAAAAACTCCACATCACAACATTTTATGTTTCTTTTTGTCCTTTTTTCACGTTTTTTATTTTTCTATCGTGAAGCCGCTTCGATATTTTCGTACGTTTTGAGCTACTCGTCATGCAGGTTAAAAAGGTGATTTTTTTTTTTTTAGTTTGTTTGAGATTCAGTTGAAAATGTGAAGATTATTTTTTCTCTTTTTAAAATTAAATACAAACAGAACTTTTGGCGTAAAGGTTCAAGGAAATTCGGATCAATCAGAACCAAACGTAACGTGTTTACAAAAAGTCTCTGAGTCGAGAAGTCGAGACGAAGAACAAAGACATCTGAGCTCCTGATTTCCACATACTCTGCACGCCGCGGCCTTTAACCCACGGTTTTTGACGGCGCACGCCATGTCCCACTCGGTCTGTTAGGGTTAGCGTGAGCGAGGCCCGCGGCGCTCGCTGTGGAAACAGGAGCGTTGACTAGAGTGGCAGCAGACGGCGGCGTGGCACTGACAGACCACGGCGTGCACGGAGTATGTGGAGCCACATGAGCAGCCAATCAGACGACAGGAATCAAGACGAGAAAAAAAAAGAAAACAGAGAAAAAAAACTGCTTCACATAAAAAAACAGAAAAAAAAGATTTGAGTCTTTTTAGATTCAAATGAATAAAAAAATTCAAAATGAAAAGAATCCGCAGGGCGTGGTGTCCTACGAACAGAATGTCAAACACGCTCACACGTTGTTACACATGAAACACTGAAAAGCTCCGCTCGGGTGTTTTTATCTTACAGGGTCCTTGAACTGTTCGTGTTTTCTTTGACACAAAAATACAAATCCTGTGTCCGTCGGCGCCGTTCAGAAAGCGTCCTTCCTGACGAGGTCACACGGCTAACATGCTAACACCTCCGTGTCTCCGCTTGCTTTTTTTGCTGGAAGTATTGCTTTAAGAAAAACATTTTGGTCTTGGTTCAGGAGGGATTTAGTGACAGAATCTGTAATGGGAAACATTTTTGTCTGTTCTCAAACATCGCAATCAAAGTGTGGAAGTTTTTTTTTTTTTTTTTTTTTTTTTTTTTTTTAGACTGGCGCCTGGTTTGTTCCAGGAACGTCTTCCGCGGCGCTCTTCCTTTCTGAGCTCATCGTCTGTTTCTTCTCGTGCATGCACATCTTTGCGGTTGAAGAGAGAGAGGTATAAAAGTGTGTCCAGGTGAGTCTGTGACGTCATGAACGTTCACACACAGATTTCGATGGGCGTGGCCACAAGCATGCGGCCGCCCGGCGATCCGTTCTCTCTCGGCATTCGGTCGTAGCTGTTGGTGGACGACACGGAGCTGTTGGTGGAGACGGACACAAAATGATGGCCGCCGCCTGGCTCCATCAGCCCGCCTTTAGCCCCGACTCCACTTCCTCGCTCCACCCCCACAGGAGACATGGGGGAGAGCGGGGACAAAGTCTGCTGCTTCATCCTCTCCACAAGGAGCTCCTCGTCTTCCTCGCCGGACGACGATGACGTGATAGTACCATCCACCTCTCCCCGTACGCCTCCACCTCCACCTCCACCTCCTCCGCCGCCGCCGCCGACCCTCTCCCCAACGCCACCGCTGTTGGTGTTGCTGTTGGTGTTGCTGTTGCCGTGGTTGTTGCTGTTGCCGTGGTTATTGTTGTTGTTCTCGGCGTCCAGCATCCAGGAGTGGCTGAAGTATCCGAACACTTCTTTGACGGAGCAGCGGCGGTCCTGCTCCACGGAGAGCAGCCGGCGGAACATGCGGAGCGCCTGCTCGGTGAAGCGCCTCCACTGCGACGGCACCGTGTTGGTCCGCCTCCTCTGCCAGCGGATGAACTCCTGGTAGAAGGAGTCTGACGGCAGAGCTTTCTCCCAGGGGAAGTTTCCCGTCAGCATGCAGAAGAGCAGCACGCCAAACGCCCACACGTCCGTGCTGTAGTCCACGCAGAAACCTTCGTGGCGAGAAACGTCACAGAGCTCGGGGGCCGTGTAGGGGATGGTGCCGCTCACCTGGAGAGGGAAACCGACAGGTCAACAACAGCAAAGGGATCAGGTAACGACTTTGACAAGCAGAGGGCAGGACTCCAGGAAGTGGGTCGAAGAAAACGACATTTGAATTACAGAGATGTCATGACGCAGACAATTCCATAAAAGACTAAAGAAGTTATCAAACATGGAGGAGTAATTCGACCTCGTCCCTCTGCTGCACGTCACCCCCCCCCCCCCCCCCCCCCCAACATTTCCTGCCTCTCTACAGTGCTCCTATCCACTAAAGTAATAAAGGCCCAAAAATAACTTAAACAAAAGAAGAACAAATTCATAAAACATCACCTGAGTATTTTTACATCTAAATAGTTGTATGTCATTCTAATCCGGATGACAGGTTTTCCTCATCAGGCCCAGGTGGAGGAAACAGGTGAGAATCAGAGAAACTGGACAGAGGGGTCACTCACCCGTTTGACCGGTGAGCCGGCTCGGCGGGTCATGCCGAAGTCGGACAGCTTGACTTTGCGGCACTCTCGGTCGAAGATGAGGATGTTCTCAGGTTTGATGTCTCTGTGGACCAGCTTCTTACAGTGCAGGTAATCCAGGGCGATGGCCACCTGGTGCACGCAGCGCTTTGCTACCGCCTCAGGTAGACCCACCTGAAGGAACGGAGGGAAACCAGAGGTTAACCGTACGGGTCACAAAAGGCTCGTAGAAAATCCCTCCAGGTGAAAGTGTGAACCTTTCTGTGATCATACCACCGAGGTGAAAGATTAAACGATGCTCTCTGTCGATGAGGTGAAATACTTTCACTCCCTTTAAATGCCATTTAAAAAGAAAAACATCAAACACCTGCAGAGGAGGTCTGACTCTGAACACTACTCTCTGATTGGTCTAACTTTCAGTTTTCAGGAACGCAAAGAGACTGTTTTTGTTCTTTTCTCTGACGTTAACATCCAAAGAAGACGAAGCAGAGTACGAGGTCAGCGGGTTCACCTGGGGAGGAATGATATCGAAGAGGTCTCCTGCCAGGGCGTACTCCTGAGCGAACACGTAGTACTCGTCGGTCTCGAAGGCGATGCCGAACATGTTGATGATGAACGGGCAGGGCGAAAGGTAGAGCGAGATGCTGTACTCCCGCAGGAACGACTTCAGCTTGGTCGTCTTCTTCTTCAGGAACTTCAGCGCCATTTTTGTACCTGTAGGGTCCAAAGTCAAAAGTCAGTTTTATTGTTTAGGTTCTATATCTGAGGTTTTCCCTGCGCGTCCCCTCACCTCGGATCTTGTGGATGACCAGGTCCACCTTGCCGTAGGTGCCCTTGCCCAGCTCTCGGATCACCTCGTAGTACTTGTTGACCTCCAGCCTCTCCAGGTTCTGGGCTGCGATCAGCTGCAGCTCGTCCAGGATGTCCATATTGGCTCGAGACACCAGCGGAGAGGAACTCATTGTGGGGACGGTTTCAGGGAAGGACCGCAGGAAGAAACTGGGGAGCGGACGCTGAGGAAGGGCGAGAGCAGCAGCGGCTAACACCTGGTGAGACTGTGCAGAAGAAAACAGGTTTTTACAATGTGCACAATATTCACTTTTATTATTCTTTTGTCTGTCACTGTTTCACCTGTAGGGGGGGCTGTTGTAACAAAAAAACAAAGCTGAACATGACACAAGAACATCATGTGAGATTTCACCTAAAGATGGAGTCAGCAGCTTGTTCCTGCAAAATAGAATACAGACTGATCCTAAAGTGAAGCTGCTCCATCGTCCCTTCTGGGCCTCCGTACATGTGTGCTGGTGACTGTGTCTGCAGAGACTCTGTCCTCTGACTGGATTTTACTGTTCTGCTTTGTTCTGGTTGACTCGGGACGTTTCTGGGCGGAGCTGGTGTGTTTCCTCCAGCGCTGAAACAGAGAGACAAACGTGTGTCTCCTACAGGTGCATAAACCAACTCTTGGTCATTCTACCTGTGATGGTTATGACATCATGGTGAATAATCAAATCCACTGTTGAGCTGTATTTCCTTGCATGCTTAGTGACCGTCCACGCCGTGCTCTCTGTGGAGACCGTGGTGGAGATGTATTTGTTCTTCTCAAACAGCGTGCTCCAGTTCTTCTGTCACTTTTGACAAATGACCAAATACTGGGTGTGTAGGACTTCTGTTGTTGTTGCCGCGGTATCAAAACAGCTCTCGATATCGTTTGATTTTTACGAGAATCGTATCGAAGTTTAAAATCCTCATACTGTGACGACACAAGAACAAATACATAAAAAGAGAGCGAACACAGTCGCTGCTGTGGAAACATGTTCGTATGTTCAGAGCGTCCATCATCCCGTCATCTGTGAACATGCTGACACACAGATCAGACATGTACACAGGAGTGTGTGTGTGTGTGTGTGTGTGTGTGTGTGTGTGTGTGTGTGTGTGTGTGTGTGTGGTCTTTGCGTCGTCGATGGTGCAGCTCACAGTCTCCTCTGATCTGCAGCGAGATCGTTTCTGAAAATGCTAATTATCTGCAGTGAAGGCGCAAGTAATTCTAAATGCTACTCGCCGAGGGGGGATGCCAGGGAGGGCTGTGAGCTGAGTCACACACACACACACACACACACACACACACACACACACACACACACACACACACACACACACAAACAGCCGATAACAGTCCTTTTGAGCAGATCCTTTTCCTGCTGCAGTGTGATTATTCTTAGTGATTTTTTCTTCCTGAGCAGCGAGACCTGCCAAGTCCTGACCCGCGCTATAGATCCAGGAACACGTGGAAGAAATATAAGCACTGAAAACACACACACACACACACACACAGAGAAACACAGAGACACACACACACTCATTACATAACCCGGGGAGCTGGAAAGCAGCCTCTCCGTCCCCAAGCACACACTCATGAATCTGCTCGCTCGCATTTGGACAGCGGCCATATTGACAGTCTCTTCTTCATCAACAACACAAATAATAAACACACGACATAAATCTGTGTGAATCCTCCAAAGACGAGAATCTCTCTCTCTGCTGTTTCAACATGAACATAAGACGAGAATCAAAGAACCTGAAGCTGAGTGTGTAAAGCCACCAGATATCAGACAAAGAAACACACGAACACACGGCTTTGAGTACCTTGTCATCCTCACCACAGGCCTATCTGCTTTCTGTGAGAGTGTTTTATGTGTGTGTGTGTGTGTGTGTGTGTGTGTGTGTGTGTGTGTGTGTGTGTGTGTGTGTGTGTGTGTCTGTGTGTGTGTGTGTGTGTGTGTGAGGCAGACAGGAGGATGACACCAGAAGGTGAGGAGGGGTGAGTCAGCTTAGGTGACGAATGGCAGTGCATAGAGGATGTACTGTTTCCCTCTCTGGCTTAAATAAAAGCCATCAGGAACATGTAACACACACACACACACACACACACACACACACACACACACACACACACACACACACACACACACACACACACACACACACACATACACACACACACACACACACACACACACAGACGGACGCAGAGAGGTGTAAACAGAGTCAACAGTCAGAGTAAGTGAATGTCGCCTCACGTCTTGGACATAAAGTTGCACTAGAACACACAGCAGAGACTACAGCCGACGGCCAACCAACACGTACGTTCTACTGATGTGTGAGAGGAAATAACTCTCCATGCCAGCAGGCAGCGGTAGCTCATTGTTATGATACGAGGAGACCATTAGCACACCGCTGTCGCTCACCACTCGTATTATAGGTAGCCTACTAATGGAGAATAATGTCTGATAAAAAGTTGAAAATGGCGCTGGCGTTGTCAGCCCTTGGTCTTTTAGTGGAAAAAGAAAAGAAGAGGCGGAGGAGACAAATAAGAAGAAACCGCACTAATGGGTGAAAGCATGGATACTACAGCGGCATGCTCAAGGGGCTTTCCTGAACCTGTGTCGAGAGCAGGAGAGAAATGAAACCTCCCAACAGCCAATCAGAGAGATTCCTCTCACCAACCACGCCTACGCCGATTCAACGATGGAGGTAGCGACGGTGCCAGACACATCAAAAAAACTAGGGTGACGATCGCTCACCAACAGTCCTAGTAGCGATCTCCTTGGGGTTAACTGGCTTCTCACTGTGCCCCTTTTGAGTTAATAACAACCTCTCACCCATCTGGGGGAGGGGTTACTGCCCTTTGTGATGTCATGAAGGGAAAATCTCAAAACAGCCTGTTTGAGCACACATTTTCTGAAAAGTGGAGCAGGCAAAGGACGGAGAGGATGGTCTTTTCTCATCATTGGGGGGTTTGTAGACAGACTAGAGACACATATTAGAGTTAGACACAAGCACGGCGCTACACAGGGGCTAGGGGGCGCTATATCCCCAGCACCCCGGTTAAGCCCCCTTACGTATGTCTGCTTTTATTTGCAAAAAAGAGAGAACCTAAAAAGCATTTCTGAATTCATGAAATTCAACATATTAGTCAAGCTCCCCGTAAGCAAAAACTAGACAAACATGGTGAAGCATCATGTCCTCTGAATACCTGTGTGTGTGTGTGTGTGTGTGTGTGTGTGTGTGTGTGTGTGTGTGTGTGTGTGTGTGTGTGTGTGTGTGTGTGTGTGTGTGTGTGAACCATGCACAGAGCTGCATCAGTGTTTATATAGAAACAGCTTTAGACTCAGCATGAGTCACAGATCAGGATAAATGTGTGTCTGCTGCGTCACACACATTCTCTCTCTCCCTCTCTCTCTCTCTCTCTCTCTCTCTCTCTCTCGCTCGCTGATAATAATAGACGTAACACAGCCAGCTGTATTTCACAAACAGCTCACAGCCTCAGTAGAAACAACTGCAGAGCCACTGATTGGACCGAATCCCAGCAGGGCTGAAATCTGATTTGACGAGCACACTGTCCTAAAATAATACAACACTGAGACGTGCAGGTTATCTAGACTACAGGTGAGTGAGTGTGTGTGTGTGTGTGTGTGTGTGTGTGTGTGTGTGTGTGTGTGTGTGTGTGTGTGTGTGTGTGTGTGTGTGTGTGTGTGCGTGTGTGTGTGTGTGTGTGTGTGTGCGTGTGTGTGTGTGTGTGTGTGAAATTCACAGGAACGTTACGGTTAACCGGTGTGACGGTGTAAAGAGTGACCGTGTTAACTGGCGAATCAGTCGAATGTGTCTGTGGTTGTCATAGTTACAGATTTCTATAATCCCTGTTTCTGACATCACAATTAAAAAAAACTCAACTAAGCATCAGTCGTTAGGACGCTCTCTGTCTTCAACGTCTGCTGGAACTACAACGCCAGCAGACGTTGTGTTATCGTAAAAAACAACGGAAAGAACTTCATCTTTGTACAAAGTCCACAGATCAGAGTTCTTAAGAGACCCGGTTTGGCGTGGAGGCCAGCTGGGGACGGGGGAGGGGGGACAGTCGAGCTTGGGCATGATACTGGGAAACTGACCTAGTGTGAGTGCATCCTTCCAAAACTTTTACACACGTGTCTGTGTTGAACATCTACAAACTTTAAAAATGACCGCTCATCATCAGTGACCAACGGGTTAAAGGCTGCGTGCTCAGCTCAGGTTACCGACCATTTCACTTATTTTATGATAAACAAAGAATAATCTGGATTCTGTGTACAGATACACATCAGGTGGGAGGTTATCTGGTTTCTGTTTGTAGTGTAATCATCATGAAGTATTTCCGCGCTTTGCCTGTACAGAAGAAAACGGTTCATGTGGAGAACAAAAGAAGTGAAGATTGTAACAAACAGATATCTAGATATGTGCATGAACGTGACGCTAACATCCCGTATTCTGCTGCTAATCTAACTGTTAGCAAAGACACAAAGTGGGAGGTCAGCTGTGGCTCAGTGGTAGAGTCGTCTCTCAACTGGAAGGTCGGGGGTTCGAGTCCAGCTCCTGCAGCCCCATGTCCGATGTGTCCTTGGGCAAGACACTTAACCCCAAGTTGCTCCCTCTGCTTCATCAGCAGCGTGTGAATGTGTATGAATGGATGAGTTAATACTGATGGACTCTTTACTCAGCAGCCTCTACCATCAGTGTGTGAATGTGTAGGTGTGACCTGCCGTGTAAAAGAGTTTCGAGTCGTCAGATTGACCATTTCATGGAACAGGAAGTCTTAGCTGGACGTCCTCACTCTGCTGCAGAGATGAGTCCGAAAACCTGGAGAGGAATCAGCATTTAAGCACTTCTGGTTCCATCGTCCCGAAGTCTGCAGGATTTTTAGAAGCTTTTTCCACGTCCTACAGAAGTCGGTTGCTAACAACGAGCTAACTAGGACAGCAGAGATTGTCACATTAGACGTCATCACGGTGTACGTGGAAACTCATCTGCTGGTTGGAAGCTTCGTGGCGGTGACATTGAACTCAGTAGACCGCGGTGTTGTTCTTTATAGCCTAACGTTAGCTTTTTACTTCCTCTGACTGCGATTACAGAAAAGATTAAAGTCGAGTTCATTAGTGAAGATTATGAATTATATTATTGATGAACAAACCAGGTCATGTACTTTGTTTCACCACAGAGTTTATTGTCGGCAATAATCCAAAAACCCACAAAATAAACCGTCTGTGTTTTGTCAAGGGAGTTAGCGCCATGCTAACTCCATAAAGACGTCATCCTGCAGCTCTTTACAGCTCGAGCAATTCTTCCCCAACATCTGTGAAGACACGTACTGATAAAAACAGAAATGAATACGGCCGAGGGTGTTAGAGATGTCTGAAGTCTGTAAATGTCTCCACAAGGATTTATTTAAGACTTCCATTCTCCTCAGATGACGACCGTTACTGCATCACAATGTTAAACTTGGATTTCATTCTAATTCAAATCAAACACTTTCACCTTCCACTACGATCTGCCAGCGGAAGGCGTCTGATCCAGTCTCTAACTAGACTCGTCTCCTCTGTCGCCCCCCGGTGGTGGAACAAACTACCAAACTCCATTCAATCTGCAGAGTCCCTTTGCACCTTTAAGAAAAAGCTAAAAAGCCAGCTCTTTATGAACACCTATGACCTTCATGATGATGACAATGATGATGATATTTAGGATGGTTTTGATGCTGATTAGAACTCTCAAGAACAGCTGTCCATGTTGTGCTCTGCCTCTGGTCCTTTCCTGTCAGCACCCCTGGTCACTTCCTGTCAGCACCTCTGCTAACTTCCTGTCAGCACCTCTGCTAACTTCCTGTCAGCACCTCGCTTGTTTTGTACTTACTCTCTGTAGCGTCTGATGAGTGAATTGTTGAATTGTTGAACTATCGATACCTGTTTGATACCGCGGCGACTGGAGTAGAAGTCCTGGACACTAGAGAGGCGATGTTTGTCTCATGACTTCTTCCGGTGTCAGACTCCCACAATGCATCATGTTTGACAATGAAAATCTGTCTGAGTTGGTGACGTCATCTGCCCGATAAAAAACTCTGAATCAGTCGTTAGGTGACGTTGGCATTACATTGATTTGGAACAACAACTAAACATCTTCTACTGACGTCATTACATGGCACGATGTCAATGTACTTTTTGAATCTATTAATGATTAAAATCACGGATTGTATCATTTGTCAGGTGCAGCGTTTTGAAAACACACACCAAATACGTCATGTTCCTCTCAACTGACCACAAATCCAGCCTCCCTGCCACCCCCCCCCCCCCTTCCTCCTCCCTCCCTCCGCTGACTCTCCGAGCCACCAGCTCCATCCCTCTGTGGAATCAGAGCCACGACCGGAGGCTGCAGCCAAATAAATCCCAGACCGCTTATGCAACCACCAGCGGCATTCAGCGAGCCAAGGAGCCGATCACAGCCACGTCCACCCCCCCTCATACCCCATAACCCCCCCCTGCTGCAGCCATTGTGACCTCTAACCATCGGAGACCCGCCATCGTCATCCTCCTTCATCCTCAGGAGTGTGTGTTTAAATCATAGTCAAAAACGCCCAAAACACAGACTCCTGTCTCCTGCACATTCAAATGTTTGCCCACACAGCGTTTGATTTTCTAACAGAACACGGCATGATCAGAAGTACACACACAAACACACACACACACACACACACACACACACACACATACACACACACACATACACACACACAGAAACACACACAGACACACACAGAAACACACACACACAGAATCAAAGTGTTTGTGATCATCAGAGAGAAAAATAATGAGAGAGAAAACAGAGAGAGAGCAACACAATGACAACGACTGTTCAGAAGCAGAGTGCCAGAAACGGAGTGTGTGTGTGTGTGTGTGTGTGTGTGTGTGTGTGTGTGTTTGGAAAGGTAACTAGTGTGTTGCTCGTTCCTGCAGCAGCACCTACTGACATAAATCCTATGTGTGTGACACGTTTACCGCTCACAATAAAAGTGAGAACTGACCCTCAAACCCTGGAGCTCCGAGCGGCTCGAGTCAGGAACTTTTAACGGCCTCAAGCCACATTCAGTCCGTCTCATTGGTCCACGTTTAAAGGTTCAGTCCACTCATTTTGTTCATGAAAACATGGATGCACGAATGGAGGCTTTATAGTCAAGATAGCTGATAGCCTCATGCTTCGTGCTAAGCTAAGCTAATCCCCTTCCAGTTCTAACTTTATACGTCCCATTTCAGGGTCTGCATCCTTCCAAGGGTGCATTTGACGATCGTGTACGCCCTGACGTGTTCGAGGCTGATCCATTTTAAAGGTTCCTATAATGCGTCCTTGTTTTCAAGCTCAGCAAACGGTCAGCGTCCTTCATGACCTCAAAACATCCCACGAACGATGAGGCGCCAATTTGAACAAGCTAGCAAACCCTGAGTCGGCTGAGCTGTCGTTCATAAAGTTAATTTACAGGAACCTTCCACATTTTAACGACTCGTCGCGCCAGAGAATCGAATCCTAATTCTTTCCTCTCTTTACGTAGACGACTTATGAAACAGGGTTACCGTAACGTGTGTGATATAAGACACACTTTTAATAGTTTTTTTTTAATCTTAAAGGTCGCCTGCTGACCAACAAACCAGTATAATACGTAGAGACGTGCTGTCATGAGTCACGACTGACAGTTCAGCCGCCACCGCCACAGTGCACGCACATTTTTTTTATCAATAAAAACTGAGACCACTTCTTCTTATCTTTCCTCCGTCATGACGAGGTCGTCATGGTGCCTTTAAATCAAACAGCGGTTTACTGTTCGGTACATAAAGCTCCTGGAGTTTCTGCTTTGATTGAAAAGAGTTCTCAGTTAACGACAAGTGATCAGAGGACGTGGGCGGAGTGACTCGCAGGACGCAGGTCATGGGTAGCTAGCAGGGTTACAAAGTCCCCCTGGTGGACACAGATGGTACTGAACGAGCTGCACAGCTGCTCACTAACTGACTGCTGATGAACACAAATCATCACAGGACGACACTTTAGACCTTTTTCACCTCTGAGTGACCTCGAGCACTGACGGAGACTGAAACACCGGTGCCCCTCTATTACATACGTTACGGTAGTTATTCAACCTTTCTGTGGTTTACGTTAAAATAACGATGATTGTATCTTTTTTAAAATCATGTGACATGGTAATAATCCTGCAGAACTTCCACCAGATACTTGTGCATTGCGTGTGTATTTTACAGATTCACTCGCGACAGCAAGAGATAATACGATGTACGTGGTATAAAACTTTATAAACACACAAACAAACACAGACGGTCATTATTCTGAATCGTTAAAACGGAGTATTTTATTCTGAAAATGGGATGTTTTATTGTTGTTTCGGTGTCTGACTTCCCGCTCGTTCTTTTCTGTGCTAAATTGATGCGAGTCCTGTGTATCTGCTGCGAAGGGCACCGGACTGACTGGCTCACAAACTTTTAACCAAAGCACTGGACCAAAACGTGCTAATTTTGCAATGACAGTAGGAGACCTCCCTAAGGGGGCCCCACCTGACAGCACTCACTCTCGTTACCCTGCGAAACGTTTCATGCGTTGTTGCTGTGAAAACCAAAGTTTGTTGATGAAAGTCAACAAAGTCAAATGAAGGGAAATGATCTGTCTACAGGAGAGGAAAAAGAAGAAGAAGAGTATGCGTCGGGACGATGGCGGACATGATGGTGATGAACGCCGGTTGGGGCGGGCCCCCCAATGGATTTTTGCCTCGGGCCCCAACAGACTCCTGAATCGCCACAGCACTGACCCTGAGCGTGATGTGAGCTTCACCGTGTGAAGACGATGAACCGAGACACCGTCATCAAACGTTATTCATCTCAGTTTATATTTTATTCATGAATCTGAACTCTGATAGGACGAGAACAAGTCGAGCCCAAGTTATCGCCACTGCCAGCGAGACACACCAGAGCATCTCAGTGACCTACATTATGACTCATCATGATGTGAGAGAGTGTGTGTGTGTGTGTGTGTGTGTTTGAGTGTGTGTGTGTGTGTCTTTGAGTGTACGTGTGTGTGTGTGTGTGTGTGTGTGTGTGAGAGAGAGGCTCTGAATACAAACAGGAAGAGAAGATTCCTTTCAAAAAGAGAGTAAGTCAGCGTCGCTCCAACATGACATTTAAATATTTATTATTGAAACAAACAGAATTATGATAAAAGGACTTGAGCTTGTATATTTATCCACTCAAAGCGCTTTATTTATCACAGAACAGAGTTAACAACATCAATATAATGCAATCTTTACCTGTCTGATACCACGGCAACCAAAACAGAAGTCCTGACACACAACGTGGACTTTAATCGTTTCTAATGTTCAGATATTTCAGACTAACTCGTGCACATCGTCTTCATTTCTGAAACCAGGTAACAACGGACCCCTCCGTCTCGTAAACACCGTCTGATGATGAACAAGCGTCTTATCAGATCAAACTGTCAAACACCTCACACTGAGGACCTGATGGGCCCTGAACGCATCACGTGCAGGAGGATGTAAACACTCTGCTCTTATTATCCACCACCTGACGTCCTGTAGAGCTACGTCACGTTACATCCACCTGCAGTGTGTCCTCAGACTGCACCCACACTCAGGAGGATCAGTGTCCCACACACACACACACACACACACACACACACACAGATGCAGATGCATGGTGGAGGTTTGATCAGTAACTAATTTTAATTGTCTATAATATTGTAAACAATCTAAAATGTTAACAAGCTGCATATGTGCTGTTTGATTAATAGGATGCCACACACACACACACACACACACACACACACACACACACACACACACACAGAACAGGCCTTTGTAAAACGAACCACATTGATCTCTGTGTATGCATAGGCCTACATTGTGACATTGTCACACATAAGGTTGCTCCAACTCTGTGATTGGGTGAGTGTGATGCGGGTGAGTCAGGGTGCAGGTGAGGATACAAGGAGTCGGGTTTTTTTTTTCGGTACTCACCCGTCAGTGGGTTCCCACAGGGGGGCCGTGGATTCCGCCCTGTGAGCCCGGGCTGCAGCTGAACACACCGCGGGGTCTGAGCGCATACTAAAGCCAGGAGAGTCGCGAGGAGCGCCGGGTGTCTGAGAGCCGAGAGCAGCCTCCGAGCAGCCGAGAGACGAGGGATGTGGAGCCGAGCATCCTGCAGCCTCCTCCGGCTCTGCGTCCTATTGTCTCCGCAACGCTCCGTCCTCTAGGATGAGAGGAGAGGGGATGAGGAGGGGAGGAGGGAAGGAGGAGGAGGGGAGTCAGCAGAGGAGAGGAGCACCAGTAGTGAGCCAAGGAAGAGGAGGGGGGAGAAAAACCCTCCCCCTCATCTCTGCTCTGGCCAATTGCAGCGCAGCTCCGCCGGGAGCCGCCGCTGCTCCTGTCTCCGTACAGAATATGATGCATTCAGGGACAGTGCGAAATACCATAAAGAGCGTCTCATGCTGAATAAGAGATTGTACTGTAGGTCTGCTTGTTTTTAAAAGTGTGAATATTTGAATGTTATGTCCAGCAGGGTCAGCTCCACTGGTAGTAAAAATGAGTCTAACTGTATTGAAGTCTATGATAAGATCTCATATCACTTGATTGATTCCCTCAATAAACATTTAACTGATGACTTTATGGTTTTAAACTCTAATTTCACGTCTTCTTCGACACAGCATGATGTTCATTTAGTAAATGATGGTCCAATTACAGTCAAAGAATCCAGAAAAAAGGGGGAGGGGTTAGAGTGGGGGGGGGGGGGGGGGGGGGGGATGTCTTGAACAGCTTTCGATTAAACTTCAAGTTACTCTGAGGAGTTGACTGTTCAGTTTTCAGTATATTTCATTTGACGTCTTTTTTTCACAAGCTTATATTTGTATCTTCAGTCACCAATAAAGCAACAGTCTGTAACTCCTCCTCCTTCAATCAGTCGTTTCAAAGTCGATCTAAATGAACAATAACTTCCAACAGGGAGAATGGTGTCTCTCTCATGACGTCTCTCTCATGTCCACAGAGTGTCCCGCTCGCCTGTTTTCAGCACTATGTAACTTTGGCAGCGGGTCGAGGTCATCTGGTGAGAAGTGTGTACGTATTTACAGTCACACAGCAGCCTTCAGCTACAAAGCAGCCAGTTAGCCCGTCTCTGTACTGTTTGATACAACGACTGAGACTAAGAGGAAGAGGACGGAGACGGATGAAGATAAGAAGAGAGAGAAGAGTGAGCGAGCGAGAAGCAGAGTGTTCATCCCTGCAGATATTATTCAGAACAGATTGAGATGTAACGTTAGCCTGTATCGTTAGCGGTGTCATCGTTGTCTCATGTTTAGCAGCTTTAGCGGCTGCAGGAAGTCCTCTAACCCGAGTTATGTCTCAGGTTTGATACGAAGAAATCAATAAATTCATCTGACACCAAAAATGGTCTCTTCAAAGATCTGCAAACGAGACGCAGAGTCAGATTAGCGCAAAATCTGAAAAGGGGGCACTATGTAACTCTGACACCTAGTGTTTAAAATGTGTACTGCAGTCTAAATTCTAAACATTAGAGAGAGCTGTCTCCCCCCGCCCCCTCCTCTCTAGAGTCAAAGCTTGTTGCCATGTGGTGGACACTGAAGCTTCAGTGTTTATCCAGCTCTGCATCAGTCTGTAAACCTTTCTGTGTTCTAACCTCTCTCCATTTTTCAAAAGCATCTCCAATATTGATCCTAGTTTGAGCACGTTTCTGCTCGTGGAGCTTATTAGAAACATGCAGAGGCTTTTTAGGTCGGGTACAATCACTTCTATCTGAACCAGTTCTCTTGCCCGCTTCCATCGCTGCAACACCTGTTGGTTTGACCTGATAACTGGTCTCAGTGAAGCCAACACTTCAACATAGCATATTTCCTTAATGTCTGATCATATAGGAAGGTCACTTTATCATTTCACTTACTACACATCTCACTGATTGGACCTTTAAAAATGACCCAAATTGCCCTCTACATACATACGTCAGATGTTTTGATCCAAAGTTTTATCTTATTGCTCTCATCTGAGTAAAGACCTCTGACATTGGAGTTTACACGCTGCACCTGAATGCCTCGTTGTTCTATTAGATGAGGCATCTTAAGTCTGCAGTGCTGAGAGGAGTCCCACTTCTAATATAAAAATGTTGTTTGTATGGAAATCAAAATCACATGTTGGTCATCCTCTGTCTCATGATGAGTGTTTCTGAATCTCTGAAAGTAAAGTGAACCACAGAGCCGGGAGCGAACAGAGACTCCATCCTGTTAGGACGTTAGACTTTTTAATAATGATGAAGGGGACTGTAAGATTCCACTTTTCTAACCAACAACAACCTACTGTGTGCAGCATTAATGCTGAATGTTCCTCTATACATGCTGTGGTGGTCTCTGTCTTTGTCGAGTGTTTGCAGGAATCACGTGTGGTTACCAGGATGTTGCATCACAACATGGAATTCAGGAGGTGTCGTCTCCAGAGGCCATTTCTGATCTGTCTGAACTGTCAACACACAGAGAGAATATGTGTCCTGTTATCAAAGATGGTTATTAAACATGCACCTCGTGAAACCTGCTGGAGGCCTTGAGTTTATTTCTCTCAGGGTATAAGTTAGAAAAGTATGGTTAGATTCTGTTTCAGTGCGCTCGAGTCAAAGACAAAAACTAAGGACATTATCTCTTTTTATTTGCATTACTTCTTAAAGCCAAATTTTTTAGTTTTGGTTAACAGAAATGTTTCTTACATTTTATCTTTAGTTTACGATAACGATAATAACCTTGGTCTACAGCAACCGACATATTCTGTCTTTTGTGTTTCATCCAGACCAGAGATTTATTTGTTCAGAAACCTGCAGCACATCGTAAAGGGAAACATTTTGACACATTCTGAAGTCGTACCGTCGTAGCTTCCAGTCGTGACCTCACATCAGAACAATGATACCGGCCCAAGAACTCAATGGTTGAAAAATTAAGTCGATGCTGAAGTGCAAAATCCTGCAGTTCCTCGAGTGTCCACTAGAGGCTGGCTGCAGAAGCACAGAAAGTCACATACACACCCATTCTAAAAAGCCTGTTTTTACAGCAGAGATTAACATACTTATAACCTGGTTCAAAAAAACAAATAGGTCTGATTAGCTCATGTCTCGATCGACACACACTGTACTCTAAAACTCATCCGTTTTGATTTGATGAAGGATAAGAGTTATTCACAATAAGGCACGTGGCCTATTTGACTGACAGGTGGGCATGTTGTATCGGTTTGTCTGGAGGTTTAAGCCCTGCCTCTTTGTCTAGATTGGTCTAAAGTTAGGTAGTCAACGTTTCCAACATGGTGACCGGACTTGATGAGCTTCAAAAGGTTTCTTCAGAAAACAAAGAGTGACATCACTGACCATACGTTTGTTGTCCATGTTTTATACAAACGTTGGTTTTCACTGAAAACTTCTCCACTTCTTTCACGCGATCACAGGTTTGTGCACTTTCATGAGATTGATGTATTTTCAAACTTTAGAGTTGCTACAGCGCCACCTTCAGGAAAATTAACACACAGCACCAGTTGAAGAAACACTGGATGAACAAACTGCACAGCAGTGACGAAGTCCTGGTGGGAGAAATAATGTCACCCGTGCTGCAGTTTGAGAAGTCAAACATTTTGAATGACATTTTTACTACATGTGGGCAGCCTTGTTGATTCTCTGTAACCATGGAAACAATGATGAAAGCAGCCTGACGAGACCACACAAGATCGGTCAGGTGGTCATACTGCAATGGTTGATCGGTGTATAAATATATCTGTATTTTTTTCATTTAAGATTTATTTCGGGGGCTTTCTTTGCCTTAATTCTTCCCTGTGAATGTGTGGATTCTCTCCGGGTATTCCGTCTTCCTCCCACAGTCCAAAGACATGCTCGTTAGGTTAACTGGTGACTCTAAATTGTCCGTAGGTGTGAATGTGAGTGTGGCTGGTTGTCTGTTTCTATATGTCAGCTCTGTGATTGGCTGGTGAGGCCTAACCACTAGGCCATCTACGCCTAAGGTCTATGTTTCAGGACAGCTGGATGTTTGATAACTCTGAAGCTACAGATTTTAAAGCAGATACAAACTTGAAGACATTTGAAAACGTCTCCCTGAAGGAGCAGAAAAGAATCAAACGGTGAGAAAGCAGAAACACACACGAGACAAACTGATTCTGAGTCAGTCAGCTGACACAAAACTGTTTTATTCATCAGGAATGTCAGAAGAGAAAAAGAGCAATAAAAAATAAGGTTAAAAACATTCATTTGTCTGCTGGATCATTTCAAACACGGAGACTTTATAAAAAACACAGCGAGCCGTTTGTTGGCAATAAAACGCTAAAAATCAAAACAGGAATGTGCAACAGTTCGTCATGAAGAGAAGAAAGAACAGACGACAAGTTTAAAAAAACTTCCAATAAAAAAAGAACTCGAGTCAGTGCAGGAAGGAAGGTTCAAACACACAAAATGTGTTCATACACACACACACACACACACACACACACACACACACACACACACACACACACACACACACACACACTCAGACACAGCCACACACACACACACAGAGACACACACATACACATACACACACACACACACACACACACACACACACACACACACACACACACACACACACACACACAGACACAGACACATACACGCAAACACACACACACACAGCGAGCAGGTGTTCATACAAACAGGTAGAGGGAGAGCTCCTTGGTGTGCAGGTGCTGAGCAAGATTCTGGATGCGACACAGACGGACGCTGTGCGAGTCTCCGGCGCTGTACACTCTGAAGATGTGATATCTCTCTCTCTCCTTCAGGGCGAAGTCGAGCTCATTGGCCGACAGGTGGATGAACGACCTCTCCTTCTTTATGGTGGACTTCACCTCCACGTAGACCACCCGCTGACCCTCTGCGGGGCCGAACGTCAGCCTGAAGTCGTACGGCTGGCCGCTCTCTCCGCTCTGGTTGCACCACAGGACGTGGGCGGGGCTCCCCGGGTCGCCAATGTCCCTCCAGTGACACAGGAAGGAGTTAACCAGCTGCTCCCCCCACTCCCCGATGGCGGTGTAGTCTGTGTGATCGTCTGATAGCACCACCTGCAGGAGGAGAGAGGTGTTAGGAACAGCTCCCTGATATGAGGAGGCGTGCTGAGGAGGATGTTCTCACCGTGTTCGGTCTCTGGCAGCTGAGCTCCATGTCCTCCAGCGCCGTCTTAGAGCTCAACACGGGGAAGTCCAGGTTCAGGGGCGGGCGCTGAGACTCTGCAGCCCCCTGAAACACAGAGTGGAGGAGCACGGCATCGGGGGCGGGCCTAAAACAGAGAGGGGGAGTATGTGTTAGTCACAGTATGATAAGAAGTCGAGGTTTAAGGTTTAAATAATGAGGAGGAGGAGAAGAGTACAGGCTGTTAGCTGCAGGCGTCTCGCTGGCTGCTGACTCAGCAGGAGGTGCAGAGGGAGGAGTCTGGGCTGGTCTGAGGTCATGTTCTGCTCCTTCAGTCGCTCTCTGCAGACGGCTCTCTGTCAGACAGGAACAGATATAAACCTTTCATTAGTGTTAATCAGTGACACCCGGAGTTTGAACTTTAGGATTCCAGTGAAACTCAAACAGATCGATGTTTGATAAGTTTGGTTATTTTTTGAAAGTACACATCATTAAAATGATCACCCTGACAACCTGAATGACCTCTGTGCTGTTGCTATGTAACAAATTGACTCTGAAACGATGATGAGGTGAGCAGATTCAGTTCGGCAGGAAGGTAACAGCAACCTGGGGATGCAACAATTCTCAATAAAATATTGAAACGTTTAGTACGGCATGCACGGTTCAATTCAAAGTATTTATCTGAATTGTCTCTGTTTGTGTGAGCCTGTGAGACCGTGCGCTGGGTATAAGGAAACCCCTACCCCTCAAGTTCATATACAATCACCATGCCCTTAAGTTGGGGAAGCTGACAACACTACGCACATGATGAGCGATGAGGAGAGGCAGGAAGTACGAGGAAACAACGCCGTCTTTAAATCAACTGTTGTGACTAATGGAGGCCGGTGTGAGCAGCTAGCTTTCCCTTAAAGACGCCAAAGAGCTGTGAAGCTCAGAGGAGAGCTGCAGAGTCGACTGATCGTTTCCTGTTTAACCGTGCAGAGTAACATCAGATAAGTTCTGTAAACACACGCCTGTTGATGCGTTTAGATTTAAATCAAATATTCTGATTGCATGAACTACTTTCAACAGGAAGTGAGTGAGACACCTGAGCTTTGTGCAGTGTTCTGTTGTCCTGGATGGACCAGGACTTTCTGTGGGCTGGGCTGATCTGCAGGTCTGCTGCTCCTTATTGGCTGGATCCCTTCACAGCTGCCTGGACTCTGGGAGGCGATGTTGCTGCCTCCTCGGGGGATGACGTCTCTCTCTGGGTCTCTATCATTAGGCGCTGCAGGAGGAGGCCACATCTTCATGACGGCCTCCACCACACCTCCTCCGTCTGCAGGAGCTGTTGGCACAGAGAAAATATGTGAAATAAGAAACACGAGACGATTTTCAGATGCTGACACCTCCTTCTCCTCCTCCTCATCAGCATACCTGTGCGGCTGCCTCCTGTGTTCTGAATGGAAGCTCGAGGAGGCCAGCACGCCAGCGTCTCCTCCCCGTCCTCCTGTGCAGGACGAGCATGCACCTCCTGGGAGCTGACGGAGGGTTTACTCCTCGATAGAACTAAAGTAAAACAAATTCAAACAGTTAAAACCACGGAAGAAGAAAAGCTCTCGTTCTCTTGTGTCATAAAACATTCTTTTAATCATTTTAATCCTTGTAGAAGTGTGTGTGTGTGTGTGTGTGTGTTTAAGAGTGTGTGCTTGTTTGAGTGTGATCTTTGCTGCAGTGAGGATCTGCTCTCTCTCTATTTGAGCCCTGGTAACAGCTGCTCTTTAATGTCTGCACACACAACAGTGAACAAACTGAATTAGCATATCTGAGAAACACACCAGCTATCAGTGTGTGTGTGTGTGTGTGTGTGTGTGTGTGTGTGTACTGCACATTGTGAATATAATGGAATGATAATGGAAAGCGGGTCAGACTGCAGATGTAAGATGTCACAGCTGCAGATTTACACACATTATCGTGGCTGCAGAAATATATTAAAGATTCTCTAAATTTAAGCTACAGCAACACATTCACACACTGATGATAGAGGCTGCTGTAAAAGAGTCCATCAGTATTGACTCATCCAGTCATACACAGTCATACATCGCCAAATAAGCAGCGGGAGCAACTTAGGGTTAGGTGTCTTGCTCAAGGAAACATCAGACTGGAGTTTTTGAAGTGTAGCTAAGATTATTGGACATGTGTGTGCTCTACGTACCTCTGTCCAGGTTCACCTCAGGTTTGGGTGGCTCTGGGACCTCCCACAGCTCCTCCTCAGCGGGAAGCTCTCTGATGTCCTCCTTCTGCAGGTATCTCTGCAGAGATCTGGGGTCCAGGTCCTGCACAGGAATTAAAGATATCAGCCAGCTGTAGAATATAACACTGACAAGAAGTCCTCAAAGAGAACTTCCAGTATTTTCAAGACCTTTTCAAGGTGTTTTTTAATGTCTGCAGCAGGTAAACAAACTGTAACGTCTGCAGCAGGTAAACAGGCTGTAACGTCTGCAGCAGGTAAACAAACTGTAACGTCTGCAGCAGGTAAACAGGCTGTAACGTCTGAAGCAGGTAAACAGACTGTAACGTCTGAAGCAGGTAAACAAACTGTAACGTCTGCAGCAGGTAAACAGGCTGTAACGTCTGCAGCAGGTAAACAAACTGTAACGTCTGCAGCAGGTAAACAGGCTGTAACGTCTGAAGCAGGTAAACAGACTGTAACGTCTGAAGCCGGTAAACAGGCTGTAACGTCTGAAGCAGGTAAACAGACTGTAACGTCTGAAGCATGTAAACAGACTGTAACGTCTGAAGCCGGTAAACAGGCTGTAACGTCTGAAGCAGGTAAACAGACTGTAACGTCTGAAGCATGTAAACAGACTGTAACGTCTGAAGCCGGTAAACAGGCTGTAACGTCTGAAGCAGGTAAACAGACTGTAACGTCTGAAGCATGTAAACAGACTGTAACGTCTGAAGCCGGTAAACAGGCTGTAACGTCTGAAGCCAGTAAACAGACTGTAACGTCTGCAGCAGGTCAGCAGGTAAACAGGCTGTAATGTCTGCAGCAGGTAAACAGGCTGTAACGTCTGCAGCAGGTCAGCAGGTAAACAGGCTGTAACGTCTGCAGCAGGTAAACAAACTGTAACGTCTGAAGCCGGTAAACAGACTGTAACATCTGCAGCAGGTAAACAGGCTGTAACGTCTGCAGTAGGTAAACAGGCTGTAACGTCTGCAGCAACAGGTAAGCAGACTGTAACGTCTGCAGCAGGTAAACAGGCTGTAACGTCTGCAGCAGGTAAACAGGCTGTAACGTCTGCAGCAGCAGGTAAGCAGACTGTAACGTCTGCAGCAGGTAAACAGGCTGCAGCAGGTAAACAGGCTGTAATGTCTGCAGCAGGTAAACATACTGTAACATCTGCAACAAAGTAACCGATCAAGGCAAAGGAGGCAAGCATCTTCTGAGGTGTGTGAAGTAAAATGTCGTTTTTTATGAATGGAGTTTGGTGTATTTTTTGTGTTTTTTTTATCATCTCCCTCTGTAACAAAAAGGTCTCTCTCTGTACGGATCCTTTCTCTGATGATGTCAGTGGAACAGATTCTCTTCCATCAGACGATGGCAGATCATTGTCAGCTCAGAGTCGTCTCGTCTCATTAATATGTTGATGACCTCATAAAAATGTGCTGCAAGAGACAGTTTGATTATCCCTGGATTAATATCAAAGTTAGAGTAATAAGTGGACATAATAAGATGGGAGGCGTCAGGGCGCCTGCAGAGTGAGAATCACATCATTAAAACACAAAGTTTGACTTTAGTACATTGAGACAGTCTGCTGTCTTTTAATATTGTTAAAATACGGTAATACCGCTCAGTTCTGCTGAACAGACAGAAACATAGAACATGGGGGGTCAGTACAGAGAGGATCAAACCTACGCCTCGTTAACCTTTGAACTCTGTGACTGCACAGAAACTGCTGATCGACTCCACAGAGACGAGAGAGAGTTATTATGTAAAACGTGACTCCCTCAGGGGAGGCAGCCTCTTATAGGCGCTCCACTCAGCTGTGTGTGTGTGTGTGTGTGTGTGTGTGTGTGTGGGGGTCTCTATGGATCAGGGATCAGATCTCACTCACATTGATCGAGGTAATCAGACCGCTCAGGAAACGCATCAGCTCCTTCCTGTGTCCGATCTCAGTGCAGAACAGTTTCACCAGCTCCCTGAATCACACACACACACACACACACACACACACACACACACACACACACACACACACACACACACACACACACACACACACACACACACACACACACACACACACACACACACACACACACACACACACACACACACACACACACACACACACACACACACACACACAGCAGTCAGGACAGGATCACACGGCAGATAAATGTTTCTCAAATATGGTTTCTGTTATTCTTATCACTCTGATTTATGTCACAGAGTAAATTTTTCGGAGCGGTTTAGTTTTAAGTTCTCACCTGCAGACCTCCAGCTTGGCAGACAGGTGGTCTTTCTGGATGTAGAGTTCCTTCTGGTCCTTCAGCAGACAGATGACGTCCTGCAGCTCTGGCGGCACCTCCTCGCTCTCTGCTATGTCCAGCTGGTAGCGGATGTACAGCTTCCCCACCTGCACGCCATCAGGAAACAGCATGTCAGAGTTACCTGGACCAGGTGAGCAGGTGTTAACCCTCTCTAAACACAGTGAGTCTCTGACCTTTCTGAACTGCAGCTTCCTGATCCTCTCTGTGATGCCGTTGTCAGTCAGCTCAGTGTAAACCTCAGTCAGCTCATCGTGGTGGAACAGGAACCTTTGGATGTAGGGGACCATAGAGCGCACCATGTCCTGCATTTCGGGGCAGGGTCTCAGGCTCTCAGTCTGAGGCTCAGACCTCACACAGTCAGACAGCTGTCTGATCCCACAGATCTCCAGGAACAGAGAGCGCTCCATCTCGCTGAAGGCCGGTTCACAGTTAGCTCGATCTGCTGCTGTGTGAGCCGAGAGGGAAAATGGAAAACAGACGGGATCTCTATTTGAACCGGTGTGACAGCTTCCCCAGCTCTCTCTGTCTTTACAGCTTCATGTTCTCTACAGCCTCACTCTTTGGTCTACATCGTCTCAAAACTCACATCAGACCATCATCAGTTCACACAGGCCTAAAGATGTGTTCAGACATAAAGAAAAGACAACCTCTGCCTCACGTTACTCGCCGATCATTCGTGTTCATTTCTGTTCGTTAAACCCACAAATCTAGTCAGAAAAACTGTTAACCCCATGTTTGATGACCTGTTAGCAGAGAGTGTGAGTTTGTTTGTCTGCAGGATGAGACACGAAGACTTCTAAATGCACGTTTTTTTCACAGTCCGGATTGAAAACTTCAGATCCACATCAGGACTTCAGCAGAATCGAACCCCTGACTGGACGAAAGTGTCCTGGTCAAGTTGAAGAAATGTTTGCCTGTTCCTGTGAATATAAGAATCTACGTGCATGGAAGATAAGCTCTTTGTCTGAACACACGTTTACACCTGACTGACTACATCCATATATACACATATATATATATATATATATATATGTCATCCTGCATCCTCCCCCCTGGGTTAGTCAGACATATGTAACATTAATGAGTTTATGTAGAGACGCAACAGCAGCGTACCAGAGTTCCCCGTCCTCCTCGGAGCGTTCTTCTTCTCTGCAGGCGGCAGGTTGAGCAGACACACCTGCCTGTGAGCTTTAAACACTTTCTCCAGCTCCTTGTTGTCAGAGATCATCGGTCTGCGGGCCAGACTCACCCAGGTGTTCTCTTTGGTGGGGAAGACCCTCTTATCAGACACCATACCTGCACAGAGAGGACAGAGGGTTAACTTAAGGTGTGTTTGTTTATTAGTGCTTTCACACTCGCAGAAAACTCCTAAAAACGTCCTGAAGTGTTCAGGCTGAGCGTCATGTGTGAACACAAACAGCTGAATGTTTCTCTCTTCACCCGGAGTTTCTCCTCCAGTCTCCTCGTATTTATTCTGCAGAAAGTCAGAGTGAGCTGATGTGAGAACGCAGCAGGATATAATCAGGAGAATTCACCTCCAGTGAGAAACGCTCTTCCTGCTGTCGGGATGCGAGTTACTGACTAAAGCAGCAGTGTCGTCAGTCATCAACGTCAGGCTCATGCAATTGGCCAGGTATACATACATCACAACAGTGTGTGTGTTAGGAGGATGAATGTGTGTGAGTGTATGTGTGTGTGTGTGTGTGTGTGTGTGTGTGTGTATGTGAGTGTGTGTGTATGTGTTAGGTGGATGAGTGTGTGTGTGTATGTGTGTGTGTGTGTGTGTGTGTGTATGTGAGTGTGTGTTAGGTGGATGTGTGTGTGTGTATGTGAGTGTGTGTGTGTATGTGTTAGGTGGATGAGTGTATGTGTGTATGTGTGTGTGTGTGTGTGTGTGTGTGTGTGTGTGTGTGTGTATGTGAGTGTGTGTTAGGTGGATGTGTGTGTGTGTGTGTGTTAGGTGGATGTATGTGTGTGTGTTTGGGTGTGTGTGTGTGCAGCTCTCACCTTTCAGGGTGGAGCAGTAAGCGTGGCTGAGTGAAGGCTGAGCTGCGTTCTCCTGCTCTCCTGATGCTGCGACCGTACACTTCTGAGCTGTGGGAGACAGAAACATGTTACATCACATTAGATGTTATTAGATGTTATGATGTCATTAAATGGTATGATGACATTTAGATGTCATTAGATGTTATGATTTTTCATTATTTTTATCGACACGTCTCTTTCCGGTCTGCTTCCTTCAGACTGTTTGACCTCCATCCGTCAGAAGAGAACGAGGACTTATCATCTTCAGTCTCAGGACATTTTCTTACCACCTGTTCCAAACGTCAGAACTGAACTGGAGAAAAAGGCTTTCAAGTTCGCAGCTCCCTTTACTCTGAACCAATCACAACAAGGGCTGAGATTTAGGGCGCACTCACACTAGGCCCAGTTACCGTACTTAAGCACGATTGCCCCCCCCCCCTACCCATTCCCCCTCTGGCCTGCACTCACACGGCTCCAGGACCGGGCCTGAGCACGGTTACCTCTTGAACATAACGACGTGATACAACAGATGCACAACTTCACGTGGTCATGAAGCGTGCCCAGAGAACGTAACGGAGACCTCACACTGGTCATACCAACTGGACTTTAGGGGTGAAGCGCTATTTGGCACGGTACGGTTTGCCTTGTGTGAGTGCGCCCTTAACGAGCTGCTCTGATTGGACGCCGTTAAGAGGATGTTAAATGACTTTTAGGCGGACACATCTGGCTGCAGATGTTCTCTCTGATGTGTTTGATCTTGTGTTTTTAACTTCATACTTTATGACACACTCGATGTTTTCTGTTCTTCTCTCTCGGTTACTCGTTTTGTTCTGGAAGTGTTGGAGCGACCTCACAGCAGAACTTCTTCCTGGATTCATAAAGTTCTAACTGATCTGATCTCGTCTGTTGAAGGAAAATGAAATGAGTGAGAATCTTTCATTCTTACCGAGTCTGGCATAAAGCACGGAGACGTCCTGCAGCACCTCAGCGGTGGGACTGGGGCACGATGAACAGACCAGCTCTAACAGACCCACGTACTGGTTCATGTTGGGACTCAGATCCACGTTCAGCAGCTATAAATTACCAGAGAAAGTACTTTAGTCATGAAGTAACTTAGTTTGGCCGTCACAAAAGAAAGTACACACTACTAACATGTAAACATGTACACCAAATAAATACAAACATCTTAATAAAATAAATCATAATAATAGAAGCAGTTCCATAAACCTGAACTAAGCCACACATCAAACCTCATGAAGAACCATGCATAGCAACAGTAACTAAGGGAGGGAGGGGCTTAATGAACAGTGCATGTGGGACATGTGGCGTTCAGAGCAAACAGAACCAGGTCTCGTACTATGGTGAAGAAGGCCTTCATGCCGTCCAGCTGGTAGTAGAAAGGAGCCAGGACTTTGGGCTGCTGGACCGGGGAGTCGGCTCCGTGAGTCAGCTGTTTGTAACGCACAAACATGTTGGTGGGGTCGCTCCAGCACACCTCCTTCAGGTGGTAGAAACGTCCAGAACACCAGTCGTTTCTCCTAGTGATGATGGAGGAGGAGGAGGAGGAGGAGGAGGAGGAGGAGGAGGAGAGTTAAATTTGTGACATGAGGACTTGATAGTTCTGAAAGTTGAACTGACTTTTGAATTCAACTTTTTCTATCCAGGAACAGAAAATCCAGATTACTTTAGTCTGGAATACGATCAACCTGGTCCAGAAACTTCAAAGATTACCAGAGCTCTAAATAAGACTACATACTAAGTCCACAGGGGGCGCCAAAAACCACAAACTGAAAGATCCTCACAGCTGCTTTAAATATATCCCCCCCCCCTGCTGGGACCAAAGTGTTCTTAATCTTACTTCAAATTGAATATTTTAAACCTAGATTTAATCTGATCACATGACTCTGGAGCAGACTTAGAGGTTTGTTTATTGTCCTAATAGTTCAGTCTAACCCCGCCCCCTGTGATCTGATTGGCTGACATTTGTAGTCTCAAAGTCTGTAGCTACGTATATTATAAAATTAGATTTAGGGGAACACCCTGTCAATCACTGGGCTGATACATAGAGACAGACAACAAGATCCATTCCCTTAATTTAGAGTCCCAGTCACTGGACCCACTCATGCATGGGGAGAACATACCAGGTACCTACTCGCTGTGAGGTAACAGTGTTAACCACTGCACCACCGTGCATCCCACTCTGCAGCTACTTTACTTCTTCTACTCATAAGACGTCGACAGACTTAAGGTTTATAATAAAGTTTCCAAAATTCTGGATAAATCGATACTCTTCAATACCATAAGCTTTAAAACGATAGACAGTGTCACAAAGTTCTTCACACTGAGCACAAGTTAACTGCATTATTGACAATGATTCGTAGTGAAAACATGACATCATTAAAAACAGGAAATGATCCAGTATATGGTGTTCTTTGTGTTCAGTCCAGCAGTGTCTCACCTGTTGTACTCTATGAAGACAGCAGGTGTGTGCTGGAACAGCTCCTTCAGGCTGCTCGGAGGACAGTTATGGCTCAGGTACGTGTACACGTTATGGATGTGCTGAACAGTGGAAGTGAAGCTCCGCCCCTCAAACTCTTCATCAGCTGCTCCCTGCTCCTCCTTGTCCTCCTCCTGCAGTCTGACACACCACTCCTTCAGGTACTTTATCAGAGCGTCCACTGAGATGCTGTGTCTCATTCCTGCAGCAGGGAGAGGAGAGGACACACTGACTGTAAATAACCTGCAGACTTTAACTCCACCTGTGAAAAAAACACTCTGCAGGTTTTTACCCAGAGCTCTGCTGAACTCGCTGGGCTCCAGGTCCACGTAGCAGACGTGAGTCCCCAGCAGGTTGCTGATCTCAGGTGAGGTCAGGTACACCGAGTTTGGACACAGGTACTTCCTCTCTCTCCGATCACCCTCCAGCGGCTGATAGGCCGGAACCCATTGGAGAGAACACAGGAGGTGGTGGAAGGAGGAGCGGGTGTTTTTGATCCCACGTCCATCCCGGTCGATGACATGAGCTGTGAGGTACTGAGAGTAACGATGTCTGCAAGAGAGAGAGAGAGAGCGAGAGAGAGAGAGAGAGAGAGAGAGAGAGAGAGAATAAAGCTTCAGAAACAGAAGAGATGTCAACGTGACGAAGGCCTTTTTCAGACAAACACTCATGGAAACTTCTAGAAAACATGAGGACAGGCTGCCCCTGAAATCTACCCGAGTTAGTGGTTCACACATTCACCTCACAGCGGGACACCTTCAACAGAAGCCCTATTGAGGGCGCCGTTCACACTCGCTCACGGTGGATTGTCCTGAATATTTCCTGCTGCCTTCTCACATCAGCTCACCTCGACTTTATGGTGAAGTTTCACGAGGAGGCTGGCCGGAGAAAGACCAGGTACAGTCGGGGTTTGCGTTCACACATGCAGCTCAGCCAAATAGTTTCAGGACATTTTCAGGAAGTTTGTACGTGTGTGAAAACACGTGGTGGTTCTTTGATGAGACACAAAGAAAGTAACCGTCTTCGGCTGGAGAGATCTCTGATAGTACCCGTGACGGATCTGTGCGTCGTAAATTCCCATGCAGGGTAAACTGCACTCTGCAACGCTGCATGTGATCCATCATCAGAGTTAAATGTGCTGACAGACTCGTATCTATGCTGCAGAGAGACGTCAACTTGTGAGTTAAAGTGAGGAGTATAATAGATGACAGCTCTACATGTGACTGCAGGACGCTTGGTCATTAGTGCTGTGATAGAGAGGTAGCCTGTCAGGGTTTCCCTGCTAGAAGTCTTTTATTCTACATGATTTGTTTTTCCTCATGGTGTGTGCATTCAGATGACTTTCACTGGACCAGCAGAATACTTGATGCTGGTTCAGTCCAGTCCTGCTGCACACTGTGGAAGGATCCATCTAATAAACTCTGTAGAGCTCGAGAGGAGAGACAAACATGCACAATCATCTGATGGCATGCTTTGCAGGAGGTGTTCATGATTCATCCAGCTGTGATGTTAAACAGTATTTACTGCACTACAGTTCACCTGTGTAAACACCTGAGCGCGCTCACTCTGTGCTCTACATTTCAATCAGTACATAAATCCTGATGAGGTAATCCTCTTTAGAGACATCAGACCCACGGCAGGCTCATGTGTGTTCTTACTGGAAATAACAACCTCTGTGTTTGTGTGTGAGTCTGTGTGTTACCCAGTGTCCCAGTTGTTGGCCAGCAGCTGCAGCAGGGCCGTTCTCTGCTGCAGGAGGAGGGAGTCAGTGAGCTGAGCCGTGGCCAGAGCCTGAAACTCCTCACAGGGATAATCATCGATCACACACTCCTCTCCTGGAGCCAGGAACCATCCAGAACTTTCTGCTGCCCAGGGACTGCAGCCCTGCAGGACAGAGAGTGAGAGAGAGAGAGAGAGAGAGAGAGAGAGAGAGTGAGTGAGTAAGTGAGTGAGTGAGTGAGTGAGTGAGTGAGTGAGTGAGAGAGTGGTTACCATGGTTACCAAAGCTGTTGGCAGCAAGAAAGATGACCTCCTGAATTACATTCTTTAATTTGTAGTGTTTTTATAGCAAAGTTGACAAGATACATTATAGTCTACAACAACAAAGAAGACTAACACTCCAGGATACCATGGTACAACTTCAACTACCAGCTAGCTTAAAGGCTAACACCAAATGCCAGTAACTGCCACTTAACACTAGCTGATCAACAGGACACTACAGTAAGCTAACTGAAGATCACCACAAATAACTGTTTTAAATCAGAGAAAACTACACTAAATCCACAAAAATTATACAAGGATGTGAGATACTGTATCCAAATCACATCACATCTGTGAAGGCAAAAAAGACTTTCAAACTAGAAGTCCTGAAAGACTCACCTGAAACAGTTATGGCAGACTTTTCAGTAACAGAGAAAGGAAGAGTAAAGACAAATCTAATATTTTTCACAAACAAACCAAATACATGGCATACTACTTTTACTGAAGCCTTCAGGTACATAAAGAAAAATGGAATCAGCAAAGGAAGACAAATCTCTGCGTATGAAGATGGAGATACAACAAGCCCAGTGCTGACCATTAGTATTTACCACAACGGTAGAGTCATGGTCCAAGGATCGGAAAATTGCATGGATCATTTTCAAAAGGACTTTCAGAACATGGAGGAGGAGGCGGAAAAGAAAGAGAGGGGAAACTCAACAACCTCAGAGGCAGACAACACAAGTAAGTCTGACAGCCTCACTCCATCCAAAAAAGCCTAATTTCTACCGTCTCCTGAGACTACTCCCAGGTTCTCCAACAGTTTGAAGACTCTGAAAGAAGGTCTGTCTGTGCTGGAGAGGGAATTCATGGAGTGCAGAGAGAAAACCATTGCTAACCTGCATCAGAAAACTTCTGTTAAACAACAGGAAAACGAAACACACACTCTGATCCTCCAACAACAAGATCAGATTAAAGAACTACAACAGGCTGTGAGAGAGCTAGAGAACGATAACCAAGCTCTTCTGGTGATGATGCGGACACTGAGAGAGGAAATTACCATCATCAACCAAGCAGAACCAGACAAGAAGAGGAAGAGGATCGTCAGATAATAGATGCCACCTCTCCTCCCTCTGAAATGAACCGGTCAGGATGCTCAATATCCTCAACACCTCTGTCTCTAGTCCCACTGGCCTACCCAAAGCCTTCAAGTAGAGACACACACTTCTCTGTCAGCCAACCTGAAACACAAATGAATATTGCCACACATAAAGAAATCCTGTTAATCTGTGACTCCAACGGGCGATACATCAACTTAACACGGCTGTTTCCTGAGAAAAGATCACTGAAACGCTGGAGCCCAACCACAGATAAAGCCATGGAACATCTGTCCGGTGGAAGGTTTGAGGGAGTAGAGCATATCATCATTCACACCGGATCAAATGACCTGACCAGGAGAAAAGGTGATATACCCACAGCACTATGGCAGCTGGCAAAAAGAGCTACCAAGGACTTCCCCTCCGCAAAAATAACAATATCCACATTACTGCAACGATCGGACATTCCTCAAAACATCACTAACACCATTAATTCAGAGAGAGGAGCTTCACTCAAATACCAAATGTGAGTGTGGCACACCATGACAACATCAGCTACCACCACCTGCATGATAGCATCCACCTCAATGACAGAGGGATCAAACTGTTTGCAAAAAACATAAAAGACACAGCTCTGAAAAGAGAACCTCGAAAACAGCAACGCTACCCCCACCCTCTTCCGGAGAACCGCAGGTACCTACACCCTCCCCAAGAACACAGATACACAGGACCTCAACAGGAGCTACAGATAAACCATCACCCCCGTCAGGAACAGAGAGCATACATCCAAGCCCCAGAGTCGCACAACAAGTTCACTCACCATCCCCAGATGCCCCAGAGAGACCCTCACCTTCAAAAGAAGCAGCAGAGATACTTCCACCCTCCTGAGGTGCGTCAGGGAGACAACCACCTTCACATATGTTAGCCCTCCCCAAACATTACAAATGGACAGAAAACAGCCTCACACACTACACCAACACATTTAACAATGCTAACATCCAAAACATACTAGATACATTTCTAAGCAGACAGTACCCCATACACAAAGAAAGCATTCATTTGGCTACAAAACATTTGAATCAAATATTTATTAAATTAGCAAAGGAATCCAAAATGAAGAGACCAAGTACCAAATGGAACCAAAAACCGTGGTTTGACAGTGAATGTTCCTCTTTCAGGAAACATCTCAGAAAACTGTCAAACAGGAAACACAACAACCCTGAAAACAAAGAACTGCATCATGAATACCATGCCGCCCTTCAACAATACAAAAAGATAATCAATCAGAAGAAGACTCAAAACTCAGACAATGAAAATCGAAAAGGCAATAGACCAAAACTGTTTTTGGAAACTTTGGACAAAATTTTAACCAAGCAAACACAAAAATAACCTCGCCATTCAGAACGGCGACATTTGGAAAAGCTACTTCTCCTCTTTATATCAAAATCCAGAAAAATTTGGTTTGAACACACATCAGGTCACCACAATTGACAAATTAAAATCATTAGAAAATGTAATAAAAGATAATCAAAATACTTTTGACAGTCTGATTTCAATGGAAGAGCTACAGGACAAAATGTCTGATCGGAAGAATGGAAAGGCGTGTGGTATGGATGGTGTCAGAGCGGAGATGTTAAAACACAGCAGCAGGAAACTTCAAGCAGCTGTGCTTCAATCATTTAATTTAAGTTTTAAAAAGTGGTGTATATCCTGATATTTGGAACAAGGGTCTGATTACTCCTATTTTTAAAAATGGAGATAAACTGAATCCCAATAATTATAGAGGAGTCTGTGTCAGTTCCAATCTGGGGAAACTGTTCTGTAGTATTTTAAATTCAAGAATCCTGTCCTACCTGACCGAAGGTGACGTCCTGAGTAAATCCCAAATTGGCTTTCTCCCCAAACACAGAACAACAGACCACATCTTCACTCTCATATACTCTCATCCAGAAACATGTACAGCAGAAGAAGAAAGGGAAAATCTTCGCTTGCTTTGTAGATTTCAGGAAACCTTTTGATTCCATTTGGCACAACAGCCTTTTCTATCAGCTGCTCCAAAACGGTGTAGGAGGAAAAGTTTATGATTTGATTAAATGTAAATACTCTGAAAATCAATATGCTATAAAAATTGTACAAAAAAAGAACTGAATTTTTTAAACAATGTCGTGGGGTCCATCAGGGCTGTAATCTGTCACCGACACTTTTCAACATTTATATCGACCATTTAGCTAAACTACTGGACGACTGTCCATCCTCAGGACTCGACTTACAGGGACAAGACGTGAAGTGTCTTTTCTATGCAGATGATTTGTTACTGTTATCCCAAACAGAACAAGGTCTACAAGAGCTTCTAAACATCCTCCATCAGTACTGTGAAAACTGGAACATCAGTGTGAATCTAGAAGAAACTAAAGTCATGACATTTCACAAGAAAGCAAGATCACAAAGCCAAAAATATCTGTTTAAATTGGGAGACACGTGTTATTAAACACGTACCTGGGCCTAGTGATCACTGCATCAGGACATTTTGGTAAGGCTGTGAGTTCATTGGCTGATAAAGCTCGTAAGGCTTATCACAGCATAAGAACAAACTTGTTCAAACTCAACCCCCCAATAAGGATTTGGATAAAAATTTTCTAAAGTGTGATTGAGCCAATTCTGTCATATGGAAGTGAAGTCTGGGGCCCATTAATCAAAGAGCAGCTCTGGGACTCAAACCCAGTGGAAAGAGTCCATCTGGAGTTTTGTAAAAACATATTACGAGTCCACAGAAACTGTCCAAACCATGGCTGCAGAGCTGAGCTGGGCCAGTTCCCTCTACTGATCCACATTAAAAAAAGAAGGATGAAGTTCATGAACCACCTGATCGAGTCCGAGTCAGAGTCACAGCAACACAGAGCTTATTTAGAACACACACACTCTCTGATCACTGATAGAAACACCACACATAGATCCACATATAATAGCAATGCCCTGATCCCCAACTCACAAATTCAACAAACAGACAAAGATAATAAACAGAAATATATGAATCAGTGGAAATTAGAAACCCAAACAATACATAGATTAGAATGCTATAGTTTACTGGACAGAGAATTCAAATTAGCCCAATATTTAAAAGAAATAAAAGAACCTCTAAAAAGACGAACAGTGACTAAATACAGGCTCAGTGATCACAGACTGGCTGTAGAAACTGGTTGACATAGAAGACAGTGGTTAGAGAGATCTCAGAGAGTGTGTGTGCACTGTGGAACAGGACAGGTGGAAACTGAACTTAATTTCCTCACTATCTGCCCCAAATATAAAGACATTAGAGACACCTTCTTGCCTAGATTTAATGATCGAATCCCTGGCTTTCTTTCCGTGCCTAAAGAGGAACAGATGAGAATCACTCTGGGAGAAGAGACTCTGGCTCGACTGTAGCGATATCAGCAGAATATGTGTCTGCATGTCATCGAGTGAGAGAGGGTTCTATGTAGGTTATTTATATTCAAGGTTCTCCATGTCACAATGCATGACTGGTTTGTTTGTAAGGTATTTGGATTCAATGTTTGATATTCTTAAAAAAACAAAAAAAACAATGTCTGGTCACAATATAAGACATGTTTACTCATCTGTAAATAATTTTCATTACTCTTTTATGTAATTGTATTTTTCTTCATTATTTAATTTCATATGTAAATGATTATAATGTGTATTCTATATTTTGCTTTGGCAACATGTTTAACCCAAACGTCATGTCAATAAAGCCATTTGAATTGAAAAAAAATTGAAATTGAATTGTGAGAGAGAGAGAATGTGGAGGAGTGCAATAAATGATGATTGAAAACAAGAAATTAAAAACGACTAAGAGTTGAGGTATCAGTGTTTGCATTTGACGAGTCTGGTATCAAAGAGTAGTGGTGTACTGTGACGACAGAGCTGTGATGATAACAGGTCACACTTTGTTTTCCTCTGATGGTTTCATGAAACGATAAAGGAGAAATAAAAACATAGAAATGTGAAACACTGACCAAACACTGTACCTGCACAGTCTCGAAGAATGATGTCTTTATATGACGTATCAAAGAGGACACAGAAGTGATGCAGAGTGTTTATAAGAAAAGAGAGAGAATGAGTCATGAGCACAAACTCACATGCTGAGGACTAAAAGTGTGTTTTATGAATAAATCTGCACACAGAAACGTTCATGTTTCAACACCAAACTGAACTCTGATGTAAACCAGAGTGAACAATATGTCTTAATTTAAACTCCAAAATCATTCAGAGCAAAACCATCATGTAAAATGTCAAGCAGAAAGATGTCCCCTCCATCTCTCACCTGTCTCTCTTCTCCTTCCCTTACCTGTATGTCCTGTCCCTCTCTCGTCTCTCACCTGTCTGTCCTCTCTCTCACCTGTCTGTCCTGTCCCTCGCTTGTCTGTCCTCTCCCTCGCTTGTCTGTCCTGTCCCTCACCTGTCTGTCCTCTCTATTTCCTTTCTTCTCCCTCACCTGTGTGCCCTGTGCGTCACCTGTCTGAGAGCCCTCACCTGTCTGTCCTGTTCCTCACCTGTCTGTCCTCTCTCACTCCTGTCTGTCCCGTCCCTCACTTGTCTGTCCTGTGCGTCACATGTCCCTCTCCCGTCCCTCACCTGTTTGTCTCGTCTCTACGGCTCATACAGCTCTCTGCTATTCTGCTGTGACTCATCATGTTTAATATTTTCATCCTTTAATCTACTTGTCGTCATCCTCATGACTCATTGTGTTTTCTAGTGCAGGAGGATTCTCTTCTGATTCTTGTCGCCATGCAACCAGAAATATTGTGCCCTTACAAAACTCATCTTCAGATTTCATCATCACTGAAACCAGGGACACTGTCAGCAACTACCTTTTCTTTTTGTACCAATCAGGACCTCACTCTGGTCTTTATGTACCTGTAAGGACCTCGCTCTGATCTTTATGTACCTGTAAGGACCTCGCTCTGATCTTTATGTGCCTATAAGGACCTCGCGCTGATCTTTATGTACCTGTAAGTACCTCGCTCTGATCTTTATGTGCCTATAAGGACCTCACTCTGATCTTTATGTGCCTATAAGGACCTCGCGCTGATCTTTATGTACCTGTAAGGACCTCGCTCTGATCTTTATGTGCCTATAAGGACCTCGCTCTGATCTTTATGTACCTGTAAGGACCTCGCACTGATCTTTATGTGCCTGTAAGGACCTCGCTCTGATCTTTATATACTTGTAAGGACCTCGCTCTGATCTTTATGTACCTGTAAGGACCTCGCTCTGATCTTTATGTACCTGTAAGGACCTCGCTCTGATCTTTATGTACCTGTAAGGACCTCGCTCTGATCTTTATGTACCTGTAAGGACCTCGCTCTGATCTTTATGTACCTGTGAGGACCTCGCTCTGGTCTTTATGTACCTGTAAGGACCTCGCTCTGATCTTTTTGGACCCATCAGGACCTCACCCTGGTCTTTTCGTCAGACTGTATTAGTATTTTGAAGAGAGTGAATGATAAATATGTGAGGTGACTGATCAGGAACATCATCCTCACCAGCTCTTGAGCGCTGAGCGTCCTTGTCTGTTTGCGGATGATGAGTCCGTCTCTGACTCCCAGCCTGCTGAACAGCTCCCTCCATCCCGCCACGTCTCCGTCTGTCTGCACGTAGCAGGGACTCAGCAGCAGCCAATCACAACCTGAGGAGACAGAAGAGACGGAGAGGGGTTTAGGAGCATAAAGATATTCTGTATGACACGCGTGAAGCACCAGTAGGATGGAGAGCAGGAGGAGGAGATGTTAATCAAAGCTCAAGAGTGAGCTGATGTTCATTATTCAGGACCTTCATGTAATTAGTTTCATCTCAAAGGAAATCTGCTGCAGAGATTATTTAACAGATTGTGATTATAGCTGAAGGGCTGTGAGAACTCTTTATATCTTTAATGCACTTACACTGTTCAAGGCATGGAAACTGTAAGTACAAATAAGTGTTAGTTATTGACAGAAACTCAACATAAAATGGGAACAAAAACACTCTCAGGGCCTGATTCCCGGAGGGACTGTGCAGCATGCACACTCGTTCAGCCTGCTCTAATGAGTCAAAAAGCTGCACACCTGAAGTTTAAAGAACATCTTTATTAGACCGACACGTTTTGTCTTGTGGCCTTCATCAGGGCTGAAACACGTCAGTCTCATAAAGTTGTTCTTTATACTACAAGTGTTACTTCACCGCTTCAAAGGTTAAACATTTAATATCATGTTATGTTCCATTTTTTACCCTTAAGAACGCAGTTTTGCATTTGAAGAGACAATGCTAGCAAAGTTAAAGGTTAACCAGTATTCGGCCCGTGTTTGGCTCACACAGTTGGGTACCTATTCATTGTGCAAATGAACCTTTTTTTCCACACGTGATGTGGATATCTTTCCCAATCCGCAGTTTATAAACATTGCCAATTGGCATTTATCAAACGTATGAAATAGTTGTATTTCACTCTCACTTTTGTCAGGCACAAAGTCATAGCAGAACACAGCCCTAGTAAGAAAGACTGACTAGAGAGAGAGATTCAGTGCAAGCTAGCACGCCATCAATAATGTTAACTAACTACTGTTAATGTGCTGACCTCAAAGCGAGGAGAAAACACAAGTCTACCTGATAGTTTTTGCCACAATTCACTCTCATGGTGTTTTTTTCTCTTTTTGGGAAGGATCGTTTCGCTCCATCCTCTCAACTAAATTGTAAATAAATATCAGCTTTTGACACGAGGGGGAGGCGGAGCCATTACATTATCTATTGACTTCGATTCAATCTGCGTTGTGGATTAATGTAACAAATCGCTACTTTTATTAACGTGCAGCGGTGAAAATGTCCAACCCTGTAGCAGAGTGTTGGAACAATTTTCCAGGACCACTCATGATTTTCCAGGACATTTTACTTTTTCCTGTCATTTTCCAGGTGTTTTCCAGTACTGGAAAATTAGTCAACTGTTTTCCAGGTTTTCCAGGACGAGTGGGAACCCTGAGTTAGAGTGAAAAAATGGTCTTCTGCTGGGAGTTGGTGGTAACTGCGCCGCGGTATTTATAAGAGATGTGACGCTCAAACTTTCCAGAGATCAGGATTTATTTTGTTTGAAAAGCTGCATGTGTGTGTTTAAATGTGCAGGACGAGAACATTTGTACCTCTTTTCAAAGGGTTCTGATCCATCATCTACCCGGGCCAGTGTGTGTGTGTGTGTGTGTGTGTGTGTGTGTTTGCATGTAAGTGTGTATGTGTCTGTGTGTGTGTGTGTGTAAGTGTGTATGTGTCTGTGTGTGTGTGTGTGTGTGTGTGTGTGTGTGTGTGTGTCTCCTACCAGGCAGTGTCTCAGACAGGTTGATGTTTCTGTACTCTTCAGAGAAGTGCACCCTCTCGTCAGCTGGGCACTGCAGCCCCCTGTTGGTGAGGACGGGTATTGCAGTTTCTGCATACTCCTGACTTGAGGACGAGTGCTGCTTGATGAAGACCAGGTAACTGACCACCACTGCAGGGGGCTTCGACTGGAGGGGGGGAGGCAGAAATAAAAGAGGGCCATGAGAGACAGGAAGAAAGAAAGAAAGACGTAGGGGGAATACTTTTCATAATCTGTGTGAACGAAGCATAAATCCTTTATGTGACAGTGACCATAGTTTGTGCAGTATGGTACCTTCCATCTGTTGCTCTGTAAGGTGGGGTAGATGTGTTGCTGCAGCAGCTGTTGAGGCTCCAGGTCGTGGACTCCGAGTCTCCTGAGCAGCTCCTGGACCTGCTGACTCTGCAGAGGATCCACACAGCTGAGCAGAGACGGGTGAACCACACTGACGTCTTTATACAGTGCAGACAGAGGACCTGAGGAGCGACGAGAGATAACACGAGTTTTAACTGAGCTGATGAGCTGTAGTATTAGTATTAGACTGTAGGTTATAAAATCTATGTTCAAGTTCTGCAGCGGGTGTCACCAGCTCTGCTTTAGTTTGAACGTAAGTTCTGCTAACATTTAAGGTGTTGCAGTAGCTGACATCGTTCCAACGGAGGAAGAAGTTACACCTTAAATCTTACACCTAGCTCATGGTAGGTGTAACTCATGGTGGTGATGGTGTTACAAAGATGGAGAACACAGAGGATTGGGTTATTCTTATAGTGTTCAGGATAACTTTTGAAATGGCATAGATATGAAGCATTTGGAAATGATCCATTAAAAAAAGATCACAATCAGTCCATTTCTACAGCAGAGTGTAAAGGGTTCCTGTTTTCCCATCTCTCTGGGTTTCTTTGTGTCTTATAGTTGATGTTTAAATAAAGTCAAACTTCAACATGTGTGACTGAAAACCTTGTCTGACCTACTTTATTTTCCCTGAGCCTGGAGTCAGCGCGAGCGTTTCCCCGCTGATCTCTGCGCTGCTCAATATTTCATCAGATTTCTGTGTTGTCGCTGTGAAACCATCACACGCGACTTCATCTTTAAGCTCCGCCTTCCCTCACTGCCCTGAAAACACGCCTTAATATATGTATACTTCTAAATGTATTACTGTATACTAAATGTATAACTGTATACGCCTATACATGATAACATATACCGGTATACCTACCAGTATGTAGATATATATTCATAGATCAGTGTTTCCCACACAAATCACTGCACGAGTGGGAGTGAGAAAGGGAGAAGTCCTCTGACTGCACGTCTCCTGTAAATGCACTGATTGTGGTGTGAGTATGTCTCATGTTAAAGCTGTAGCTTCTCATGCTGTTGTTTTAATATTTTTCTGCAGTGATCGTTGTGATGCGTGTCATCATCGATAAGTGCGGATCAACCGGTGTGATAACGGGAAATTGAGGAAACCTTTGAAAATGCGAGTAATGTACAAAGGGTAACTTGTCTTAAGGTGTTCTCATGTACACAACTTGACCTGTAGTCGACCGTGTTGTTGAAATGATTTATTTCAAACCAGAAAAGAAGATTGATGCACCGATCAGGGCTCTCATTTAGAACAGTTGCGTACGCACAAAACGGGCCCTGAAACTGGCGTACGCCTTTTCCCACGCAAAGTTTGTGATCTATAAAAACAAATGTGACGGTGAAATGTGCGCACCTCTAAGCAAACTGTGACCCAAGCGTACGTACATTTTGGAGGCAGGGGAAATTGGCGACACAGACGGCTAAGTGGTGAATTGAAGCGTGCAGAATGTTTATTGATGTCTCTAACACATTTTATTTCACTAAATATCAAACTTTACTGACAGATCCACGTCATCAGAATCATTAAAACCGACGGTTTTATTTAGGCTTTAGCGCGCACATGTAGTGAGCCGTTTCCGATAAGTAACTTTCAATATGAAAATAACCGAAAAAATAAAAAATTTTAAGTCCGCCACATAATTATGTCTTATCCCAGACGGACCGGACTGTACACTAATGTAATCACTGATGTAGACATTACAGATGTAAACATTAGACTAACACAAAAACCACAGAGCCGCCAGTTTTCATTAATATATTTCAATATTGTGCATTTATCATCAAGTGTGGTTTTTAGTTTTAATAAAGATGACTGCGTCAGAGCGAGACATGGCGATGGCTTCACACATTTCACCTTCTCGTTACTCCGCACGTCTTCATCAGCTGCATTTATTCTGTAAATAATTCAAGTGTGGACGTTAAGTCGGGGCATCTCTGACAGGATCATTAGGTCTATATATCCTCATAATTAGTCACAGAGCAGACGGAGTTTCCCACGAAAAAATGTGGCCAACAATTAAAAGTTGTTGCTCATTATCAAACTTTTGATTAAGAATATCACAGAGTGAGGGAGACTGCTGACTGACGTGTCCTCTCTGTCAATATATGAAGAAATCAGTGTGGGTCGAGTAAACATGTAAACATTGCAGATATACTCGTGCGTAATGATGAACGGTGGATGTTTTGGCACATAGGACGGCGTGAATGAAGCAGCGACGTGGTGTCATTTTCTGTGACCCTCCTGCTGCAGTAAACTACCAATGTGTCCATTTTATCCTTCACTTCATTCACAAGCTCCCCCCTTTCTGGGTCAGAAAGTTTAATTTCTTCACCTAAACTTCTGAGTTTCGCCGCGATCCAGTGCTGGAAACCTTTGCTCTGCCCCCTCGTTTGTTTGCATTTTCATCACGAGCTGCTTTGCATTGACCGTTTATGGTTGAATGTGGGCGTGCAGAGGGCGGAACATGGTGCTAATCTACATGCGCACATTTCCAGTTGCATCGTGATTTATAAAGGGAACATTGCATGCAGGTGTGCGAATGAACGGTTTTATAAATCTGAATTATTTTGTGCGCACGCCATTTCCAGGTTTTCGCCGCAAGTACATTTTTAGTATGGATTTTACGCACTCTTTTATAAATGAGACCCCTGATCCTGTTTTTTATCTCTTTGATTTTGCAGATTCTTCAATCACACTGCACCACTAAGGGGGGGCTGCACCCTGAAGGGGAGTGTGCCCTGAGGGGGAGTGTACCCTGAGATGAATTCACCTGAGTCAGCCTGAGATTTCTTCTTCTTCTTGGTTTCCTCCATCGGGAAGAAGACCCCCTCCCCGTTCAGGGCCACCACACGTCCGTCGGCCAAGGGGATTAAAGGTAAATCTCTGAGGGTCTGCAGGATTGAGTCCGCCTCTCCGTAGCCGTGCTCCAGAGCGCGGAAGTTACAAACCAGCAGGCGGGCCAACTGACGCAGACCGCCCTCTACAGGACAGGAGGAGAATGGCAAACTTATGTATTTATATTTACAGAGAAATCTTGTCAGAATAAAATATAAAATATTAAAATAATTCACTATGACCAGTTTAAAAATGAAAAAGAAGATTTATATTTTATTATTTCACTTTTCAATCTTTAAATCATCACATCGTAAGTCTGAGGATAAAAGTGGTGTCTCACCTGAATGGATGCCTTCCACCCTCATCTGCTCCTTGGCCATGGCTGTGGTTACCGTGGTAACATCAGATCCCCGCAGGTACCTGACTCCCAGGTGGGTGAGCAGGGAGGTGGGCGCGGCCTTGCTCAGATCAGGATGGAGGTAAGACAGGGACAGATGACGCTCAAGCTCCTCTCCTCCAATGACGTCGCGGATCACAGCGTCCTGACAGACGGCCACCTGAGACGGCAGCTTGTACACCACCTGACCGCCTGACAGAGGGAGAAGAGATTTTTACAGGTTTAGAGCATCACCTGATCATCTAAGAAAAGGGTTTAACAGGTTTATTACAACACAGCCTGACAGCTAAGAGAGGGTTCATCACAGGTCATTTATAACAACACCTGAGCGTGTGACAGGTGATGGAGATATCCTGCTGCTCATCCAGTTCAACCAGCAGGATTTCACTTTGATTACACCTGTGCTGTGTGCTAGAAAACCTCTGCTTGATTGTTTAACTGGGGCCCAAATTTTCTATCTTCACTGTAAAATCTGGAATATAAGTGGCACCAGTCTTATTTTGAAGATCTCTCAGAGGGAAAGAAGGTTTAAACTTCCTGTGTGATGATTTCTAATGAAGCCACAACATGCAGCTTCTCAGCAGCTGTGTCGCTCTTTGGTACCGTCTGTTTTCTCTTTGTGGCGTTTGCTCTCCTGCTAGCTACAGTACACTAGCCGAGCTCTCAATCTTTATTTACTGGAAAATATAAAACCGTTTTCTTTAAATGCTCCATTATGACCTCGTGAGGAGGAAAAGATATTAAAAAGTCGTGGAGCCAGCCTGCTCTGTGTCGTTACGTATCCCTACGGCTTGCAATACATAATAAATGGCGATGAATTTTTTATGGTGTCAGGTCGCGTGCAGAGTGTGATGGTGGCGGCTTCACTCGTGGTATTAACAGCTTGTGCGTCAGTATTTTATAATTGGTATATTGGTCGCACCGGTGTACAAGACGCAGCCAGCCTTTTAGGTGAGAACACGGTAGCTTGTTTTTCAATTTGTGTGTGTGTAAAGAATAATGAAGTATAAAATCTTTTTTTATAGAGTATCATATAAGGTAGTAGGTATATCACGTCATATATCTCGATGAGTGAGCTCATCAAAAAATGGAGGCAAACACTTTCACACTGTCTAAATAACACAACATTGGCAACATTTCTGTACTGAAATATTGAAAATGTATTTGTGTTATTTAGACAGTGTGCTAGAGTTTTCCTGCAACTTTTGACAACTAAAATCAATAAATGACCCAACATTGTAGGTCTAGGACTTCTACTGTATGTTTGTTGCCATGGTATCAAGATTTTTTGCTCTGAGTTTTACTTGAATCATATCCAAGTTTAAACCTCTGGTGTTGGGATGAACCTGTCATAGTGTAATACCTGAGCTAAGTGTGGGCAGAAAGGGGTTGCCCTTCAGCAGCTGAATAATCTTCCCGGCAACAGGCTTGAAGAAGTCCAACACCTCATCAGGGAGGGGGATGAACTGCAGGAACTGACAGAGACCCCTCAGCCCCCTGAACTCTGGATGATTCTGAAACAAGGAGAATAAACAAGAATCCTTCTTAATGTCACCTGGAAAAATAGCTCACACGTAAGATGGAGGGGGTCTTCAGGTGGACATCACAGAGGAGACCAGATCCAAGTTCTGATTGGATCATAGAAAAACTGCAGCACTACACTATAGCCAGTTTTCCTTGACAGATTATTCAGTTATATAATGAAAAGGAGTGGATTGATCTTACAGTGAAGACGTCCATGGCCTGCAGGAAGAGTTCTGGTATCTCAGATCGAAGCCACTGGTTCCAGGAGCTGTCTCTGTCTACATCCTCTCGTGAAGACGGGATGTCAAAGTCACCTGGAGGAAACATCTCTTCGTTATTACACAAACTTTGTGTCTGTGACTGACAGCTCAGTAATCCGTGTTTTCATCCTCACCTTGGATGATGAAGCGGAAGCCGAAGCTGCGCAGTGGCAGGTAAGCGAAAACAGGTTGTTTCTGTGGCTGGAATATGATGTCACTTCCTGTGATGTCGCTGTTAAGCTGGAAGGCGAGGGCGAGCTCTGTGGATTCAACGTTCTCTTTGATCTGAAGCTGAAGCTGAAAACAAGAAAAAAGACTGACTTCTTACAGAAAAGGATTTTAATATATTATCATATCTTTAATAAGATATGATAAGGGGGCATGTGTGTGTGTGTGTGTGAGAGTGTATGTGTTACCTTCTTGGGCTGGACCGTAGTTTTGACCACCAGCCAGCGCTCGATGCCCTCTGTGTGCTCCACCTCCAGCACGTTGTGACTCAGGTCTTTCCGAGTCATCATCACCAGACGCTTCTCGCTCTACAGGAGGAAACAGGCAATACTTCTTCATCTTCCGCTTGAGCTTTAATAACCGACAGGGAGGAAAGGTGTGAGTCCTACCTGGTTGTAGATGGTGATGGAGCGCAGACGATGCAGAAAGAGTAGCAGGGAGGGGTGCACGTCATGGAACAGGTTTCTGGTCTGACGGTTGTCAGAGCGCAGAGGGAGGCAGATCTTTGTGGTCCAGCTGATACAAACACATGAAGACAAATCTGAGGACCCTACATGTAAGCTGGCTGGTTGCTGCTTAGACACCTGTGACTGATTTTATTGATCACCAGAAACAACCAACAACACGGCATTCCAGCAGAACTTTTATTCTGCTGTTGGGAAATGTGACAGTTAAAGTGTAAATATCTGCGGTTAGTGCATCTTCTGACCTGTGCAGGTTCAGCTCCTTCAGCTCAGTGTCCAGCGTCCTCTCGTCTTCGGCCCAGTGAGGGAGGATGTATCCCATGGGGCCGCAGGTCTTGTCAAAGTGCAGATGGAAGCCGTTAGAGTGAATCTCAGGACAGTCTGTGACTTTAAACACGGACTTGAAGCCAATTCCTTTTTGTCCTGTGAGGAGAGGAGGAGCCAGGATAAAGACATGGTCACATTTCTAACAGTAAGAAACCCTGACATCACTGACTGACACTCATTTGTGTGTCGTCGTGCACACACTCTCACCTGTGTATCATTGTGTAAACACACCTGTCCCTGTTGTACACCCTAACCTGTGTGTTCCCATGCACATCGACAAGTACACTTGTGCACACACTCACCTACGTATCCGTACTTGTGAACACACTCACCTATGTATCCGTACTTGTGAACACACTCACCTATGTATCCGTACTTGTGCACACACTCACCTACGTATCCGTACTTGTGGACACACTCACCTACGTATCCGTACTTGTGCACACTCTCACCTACGTATCCGTACTTGTGCAGACACTCACCTATGTATCCATACTTGTGCACACTCTCACCTACGTATCCGTACTTGTGAACACACTCACCTATGAATCCGTACTTTTGCACACACTCACCTATGTATCCGTACTTGTGCACACTCTCACCTACGTATCCGTACTTGTGCACACACTCACCTATGTATCCATACTTGTGCTTGCCCTTGGTGCTGTTGCCCACGTCACAGATGGCTCGGATGTTAGTCTCCTGGAAGCCGCTCTCGTTGTTGAGGATGGTGATGCAGTCTCTCTCCACCACGAAGGCCAGAGAAGGAACCAAGCCGTCCTCTGACGGGTAACTGTTGTCATCGGCATTCTGGGAAAATATAAAACAAAATAATTAATAGAACAGTCTCAGGTGGCATTCTCTGTATTTCTATAAATATTCATATTCCTAAAATCTGTCAAACTTGAAGGTTATGACAGTAATGGAACCACAATCTCCTGCAGCGAGATCACGCCAGCCTCCTGCTGCCTGTTTGGTTTCAACACATTCACATCAAGCAGCAGAGTTTTAAATTTGATGCGAGCAGTAACTGGGAGCCAGTGAAGGAAGATGAACCGCGGAGTTACATGTGCTCTTTTGGGTCAGTCAAAGAAAACATGACAAAATCTGCCATGAAATCATGAAAACCAGAAATATGTCCATAATAATATTTGATCACTTAAAGGAATGTGGCCCTTGCTGTGACCAAAGTTGCCCATCCCTGATCTAGATATTAGTTTTTATTTTTAATAAATTTCCCAGGGTTGTTATGCAAACTAACAGCTCCATTTTCACAACTGAAGAATTAAACTCTGCAGAACATCTAAATATGATGTTCCTTTAAGTTTAAAGGACATCCATCTCTCCAATCATTATGTGAGGAGACCAGGAACCAATCTGAGGAGCATGAAATCTGAAGTGTTGAATGTTCCTGATAAAAACCTTCATCTGCTCGTATTTAGAGACATCCCCGTCAGAGTGTCATGGAGAGCCCCGCCCTGTTCATGTCACATCACTGATTTGACTATAAATACACATGAATGATCTTCCTGTGTGTTTTTAAAGGAGTCACCTGAATGAGCTCCAGGACAAAGTGTGTGTCTTTGCTGTAGAGTTCAGTGGAGAGGCGGTCCAAGCTGCGGCCCAGAAGCTCCTGATGGCCTTGTATCAGCCTCTGACCTTCAGCGTTCAGCTCCACGCCGATCCCGAACTTACTTTTTCTGTAAAGGAGACGTGGAGGAGAGCGTTTAGATGAGCTGCTCTTTTAGGATTGATGACAACCTAATACACACACTGTAGTAACAAAACACACCTGATGTCCTCGATGACTGCTCTGTGGAGGTCTAACACGCTCTCTGATTGGCTGACGGATGATTCCTGCTCAACAGAATCAGATATTTTGGACTTGTCCTCATCCTCGTCCTGAACTCCTTCGGCTTCACTGCTGACAGCTGATGTTTCTCCGTTAGGCAGAGAGGCCAGCTCATACAGCTCCTCTTCATCATCTCCCTCCTCCTCCTCCTCTTCCTCCTCATCGTCATGCTCGCTGTTCACTGGATGAAAACATTAAGAAATCAAACAATAAGAAACCAGAGCATGGTTCATTAACAAAGTATAACAACAAGAGGCTGACGTCACCTGGTTGGAGAGTCTGGTTGAGAGTGGAGGAGACGAAGCTGCCATCCATCATGTTGTCCTCCACAAACTCGTCTTCACTCGTGTTCAGAGCCGACAGACTGCTGCTCTCAGAATCCATCAGATTAGACTAAAGTCAAGAAAAGAGAGACGGAGACACAAAGAGTAACTTTAACACATGCAGCTGCAGAACATGGCTGCTCACACATAACCTGTGTGCAGAGCTTAACATTGACTTTAGTTAAAGAAGCCAGAGAACATAATCATTTAAATAGAAAGTAAATATGAATGCAGCTCATGTTTGGTTTGGATCTGATGAAACATTTTGCTGTCTGGATGAAGTCCTAGCTGAAGAGAAAGGGGGAGACCCGGGCTGGAATCAAACCGTTTCGTTGTTAGATGAATGAAGCTCCACTACGCTGACCGATGGGGCGCCACCATGCACTTCTTTTATAACATCCCACAATGAGAGTGAGATATGACACATGTAGTGTAGTGGCTAACATTGTGCCAAGTGTAACTGCACAGTGTGGGAACACAGCTAAAGAGACCTGGTTTGTCATTGAACGTTGCACAAAGTTAACTTCCTGTGTCTGAGTCTCCCACGGGCTCAGATTGTCTTGAAAAGCTCTCACTGCATCAAACATGTCCGTGGTCACACAGCCCATCTCTGAAGCTCACCGAGATGATACGGTATATTGAACAGAACCTGCGGCTGGGACGGGCATTCAGGGTTCGTCATCGTCATTCCATGTGTAGAAGTCGAGTGAAGCTCTGAGTTTATGAAGCGGGACAGTGAGTCACACGCGGCGGTCACACATGACGTGGTCAGGTGTAATCAGCTGCTGTCCACCTGTGATCTGAGCAGCATGACCACATCAATAATTCATAGCTTTCAGTGACGTCACCAGCATGGAGGGCTGGAGGGCAAAAATCGCTCAGGAAAGTAACAGCCACCGTTGAAAAGCCTGTAGAACTGCAGCACGGGCTTTTAATTTAATATCTCCTGTAAACAACACACGTTTACATCACCTGACAACCATAGCAAAACTAAGATATTAAGATAAACTTTGAGTTTGGGGCACTTGCGATACATTAACAGCACACGGGACACTATTTATATCGCTAGAAACGGCAAAGTCCGTGCCGGTGTTACGTTTGAAAGAGTTACCATGTCAACTGGTGACTGTCGGCCGAGTGAGTCTGGTTGTCTTACGTTACGAGTACTAAAGAAAGCCTATTTGTTTAGCTTTCATTAAAACATCTCATAAGTAATTTTGACATTATGATAATACAAAAACAAAACAAAGAGGCATTTGTTAGGACACTTTCAGTTGCGTTTGTCTGAAAGTCATCAGTTAACATGGTCACTCTTTTCACCATAACACCAGAATGTCACTTCAGTGATATTGCTGATATTTAGAGGAGAATCCCTCTCCTTGCATCGCTGTAGGATGAAAGTCTACAAACATACAGGCAGCTTTATGTATTATTGATCGGTCTGAGTCGATAATGCTGCTGTTTCTGGAGTAAAGGGCAAGAAATTCCTCATCATTCAAGCATCAGTGAGTGCTAATTAGCTAACATTAGCTAGTGAGCGTTAGCTAGCGATAGTATCAGCTGTCAATTGCAGTGTTCTGGGGCAGTAATTTGAGTTAATGGCAGGAATATTTAGATTTAGTCAACACTATAATTGATGTCAGGATGAGGAGAAGTCTGATGTTTCCCATCAAAGGGGCCGTGGAGGGTCTAACTGCTTTAATCCACAAACGTCCTCCTTTCTGTTTTTTTTGTCGGATTGAATTCTGTAGAAGCAAAACTCGGGCTCGTCTCCTCGTTGGTTAGTGCATCACATTAAACAACACCTGTATTTCATTTGAAAAAATGTAAAAATAAAACAGATAAACACACATAGGGGGCAACTGAGACCAGTAACTTCTCAGTACTGTACTGTGATAGAGAGTCTTTCTTGCCCTCCAGGTGGGCGGTACCATTAGAGTGTGACGTCACGTGAAAGCTATGAATACCTGGCTCTCTCAGTGAGAAAATATAGAAATATGTGTTTATGTTACATGCATATAATAAAAAATCACTACTCTAGGTTCCTTTGATAGGGTGGGTGCTCTTGCTCGTAAAGGATCTTCGGCTCTTACCGGACATCACAAACTGATGTTGTCTACAGACGAGCAGCTGCTGTGTGAATGGTTTTACTCTGCTGCAGATATTTGAACGTTTTAATGACTTATTATTCAACTCTGACCTTGCTGCGTTCCTCAGGAGCTGGCTGTGCGTCTCTGGGGTTCTGCCGTGCGTTCAGTTTCTTTTGGAAGTCTTTGCTCCACTCGATGACGCCCAACAGGATCCCCAGCCGGTGCAGACAGTTCAGGTGTCTCGGGTCGGACTGGGCCATGGTGATCAGGACTTGTTTGGACTTGGTCTGACCCAGGACGCCAGAGAACGGCTCCAGGAACACCTGAATGTCACATTCACAACACGTGTGATCGGAGGCAGCAGGTGTTATATTTTATCCATCCATACAAGTGTGCTGAGGTCACTCTGAATACTTTACTTTCTTGTTTACATTGTGTGAACATGTTTCCTGGTTGTATCTTAATAAACAGACTGATATAATGAACATGAATGTGCTGTATGTGACTGAGGAACATGAGCGGAGCAGTGGGACCGACCTTGTTCAGGAGAGCCTGGCTGATTCTGGACGGGATTCTTATAAAACACTCCAGGAGGAATTTAGCCACTGTGCTGTAACACGACACGTCCTCTTCATCCTGAGACATTCCTGACAAACACAAACATTATGTTAGCAAACATCCACACTTACATGTTAAAGGATTCAACACTTAACTCTCTGTTTTTCTCTCTTCGCCTCAAAACTACTCCGCTGTTTTAGACACTTGGGCTCCTGTTTCAGTATTCACCAGCAGGAACTGAGACTCTTCCAGGAGAAACAAACATCTTCACTTACAGCAGCTAAACACAACCTGAATCATTTACTCAGGACTCTGCTGATCCTGTGCTCTATGCTGGCTGCACATTCCAAGACTGTGATGACCCCTCCACACCACCAGGTGTCCCGGTTTTGCTGGTTCTTTCTTCTCTGTTGGAGGTTACGGTCAAAGCGAGGTCCTAATTAGGGGATGAGGACTACACCACGGCCCGGTGTAGTCCTCATCAATAAATCCTCCTCTCCAGACAGACGTTTCCTCCCCACCTGCTCAGCGCTGCACAGCTCTTTCTTTTTTGTTTAACACACTATTTCATTTTGTTTTGTAACTAAATGTCATGTTATTTTGTCTCGACACCTATTTGTGTTGCAACCTAAGAGCTGAAACCAAAATCACAAATATTCTAAACAGTATTCAAACACCCGAGTGGCCTTTGGTGAAAAACAACCCACGTCAACCAAGCCTCTGGTAACCAGGTACAGAGGTCATCTGGTGTTTTTGCACTATTGTTTTATAAAGGTTTCATATTAATCAGATGAATGCAGCTCTCTCTTCACCGTTTTCTCTTAGTCCTCAACATTACGTCTACAGTTGGCATAAAATGCAGCAGCGAGGTCGTTAACACACACTGCTCGTCTTTCCCACATCACTCCAACTCTTACCTCCTTAAGTCCTGACTCCTACCTACATAACTGAATTACTGTGTCCTTATTCCAGCATCTGCCTTCTCTGATCTTCTGATCAGGACCTCTAAACAGTTTTTCGTTCATATTTTAAATCCAGAGGTGAAACTGGAGCATTGTGTGTTTGCAGAGGTAGCTCCTAAACTCTGGAAAAGTCATCAGATCGTCAGGTCTGCTTCGCTTGGTACCATCTGGTTTTACTTTGAGAAGTTTGCACTTCTACTTCAGTACGGTAGTTGAGCTCTCAGCCTGCTGGGAAAGTACAGACAGCACGCGAGTCTCGCTGCCGTCCTTCGCTGGTCACTCGTTTAACTGAGGAGTCTTTTCAATCAGTCCTTTCTATGAGAACTCATTTATATTTTACAGATCTAACAATTTAATGGATTTTATTGTGTTTGTAAAACTCTGGTCGCTACCTTCTCGAGCGACGGCTGCGTCCAGTGAGCGCTGCACGTGATTGGCCAGGAGGGCGGTGGGAGCGTTGGCGACCCCGTCAGCGATCACCATGGAAACCAGGTGTCCTGCTGTTCCCACGGGGTCAAGCATGGTCACGGCAGCTGAGAAGTGTTTGTCTCCTGTGTGTGAGGTGATCCTGAACAGCTGACCAGGCGTCACCTCCAGCGCTGACAAACCTGTGTTCCCTGTCAGAGAATAAAAAGAGTTCACAGGTTGCAGAAATACGTGTGTTTAAATATTGAGAAATGACCAACAGCCCAACAACCTTTTTATTTACTGTAATTTTCTTTTCCCAAAAAGGAAAGTTTAATAAACTCTGAGCAGGATTCATGTCTCTGCAGAAGAAAAGGTGCGGCATGTTTTTACAGGTGATACCGAGACTCACTGCGTTAGACTCTTACCTGCGTTTCTCTCGATGAAATCTTTGAGGGGGCCGTGATGCACTTTGAACACCAGCTCCCACTGACTCCACTCACTTAAATCCTCCAGCAGGGGGCAGCACAGCAGGCTGGACAGCGCCTGCTCCTTGGACACCTCACCCAGACATCCCACTGCCTCAATACCAGATTCAGCACTGTGCATGGAGAGAGGGAGGAAGGAGGAGGGAGAGAAAGAGGGCGAGAGAGGGAGGGAGAGAGAGGGGGAGAGAGGGCGAAAGAGGGAGGGAGAGAGTGGGGAGAGGGAGAAGGGAGGGAAAGAGAGAGAGTGGGGAGAGTGAGGGAGAGAGAGAGGGCGAGAGAGGGAGGGAGAGAGTGGGGAGAGAGGGAGAGAGGGAGAGGGAGAGGGAGAGAGAGGGGAAGAAGGAGGGAGATGGGGGGAGAGGAAGAGATTAGTGCATGTTCAGTTACAGTTGCAGGAAAAATGAAACATATGAATTATGTCTCTGGTTGATGTGAAATATTTATCTTACTGTTCGATCCGTTAAAGAAATTTGATGAAATTATTTTATAAGAGCTTTAAAATGTTTTATGTCCTCAGGCTTGTGTTCGGAGAATCGTGCCTCTTCCATACAAATAAATAAACAAAGCACAAACCGCAGTGCATATCACTTATTATTATCAAGTCTGGATATTTTCATTGAGGCATTTTATCTTTTACTTTACGCACATACATCTTTTAATTTATTCCTGGAGTGAAGTCAATTACACTTAAGTTTGATTTTCTGATGGTGAACTTTCAATGAAATCAAACTGAATCAAAACTGTCCTGACCTCGGTTTGCGGGCGAACAGGGCGGACTCGTAGTGGACCGGGCTCAGTCCTCCTCCCGCCAGAGACCTCTGGCGTTGGACCAGACCGACCAGCATCTGCAGAGTCCCAAAGCCCAGGTCCCGACTGTCCCGCAGCCTGAAGTGGGCCCTCAGAGCGGACTCAATGTGGAAGAGCTGGAGACAGGAAGGGGGGTCTTAAAATCACTGAGGCACATTTATTTCAATCTTGGAACCTTTCTGTAATCATCGTCTTTCACCGTCTGATACATGACTCCACGACTTCTAGGCAACACTTCCTTTTATATCTGCAACGTAAAGGCAGTCTTTACTCAGTCTGTAACATCCCAGAGTAACGCCCGTCCATCTGTTGAGTCTCAGTTCAACAGGAGAATATAACATAGTATAGAAGAGTGAGCGCGGCTATGAGCAGCTGGTATCGGGAGTTCAAAATATCACGCGGGAATAAAGTGAACAGAATATAGCTTTGTGTTTCTGAGGATGATTTGTTGTTCATTCTGTTTATTTTATTTTTTATTTTTTTAAAGACTTATTTTTTGGGCTTTTTGAGCCTTTAATGGAGAGATAGGACAGTGGATAGAGCCGGAAATCAGGGCGAGAGAGTGGGGAATGACATGCGGGAAAGGAGCCACAGGTCGGACTCGAACCTGGGCCACCCGCCCGGAAGACCACAGCCTCCATACATGGAGCGCGCGCACTGACCACTGCGCCACCAACGCACCAATTCATTCTGTTTTGACGTCATGTTGATAAAGTGATGGATTATACAATCAGGAGTCTGTATGTTGGGTTTAATTTTGAAATTGACTGGATGCTCTGAGCGTTTCCTTGTCTGACTTCCTGTCCGGGTTGATCTACTCTGTTCAGCTTGACATGTGCTTGCAGCAAGCTCCGTCCTGTTGCCTTTCTTTGGGTGCATTCGAATTGTCCCTCCTATCTCCATTCACTATCCACTTTACCTTAACCCCGGGGAAACGTCATGAGGTTAAGGAAAGATGTTAGGAGAATTCATAAAGGACTTAGGGAAAGGCGATCTCGTTGCTCTTACAATCCGACCACAAGTCCACTAGGCCACGTCATTAAATGCGACGGGCCGGCGGAGGTTAATGACGTGGGTCTGCCGTGTTGAAACTACAATGTTCAGAAAATGGACTACAGAAAACGCATCCAAAAAACTTTCCCCTGTGCCTTCTTACCGGTGAAATAATCCTAATCACCACAAGGTTGGGATTGAAATAAAAGCAATATAGACTACCAGGCTACAAGTAACAAAAGTGAAACCATCAGCTTCCTGTCCACTCAAATCAACATAAATATGATTGTATGAAATTCATTGTTACATTAATGTAAGATATAACCTACACATAATATTTTAAACATACAAATGTACAACTGCACAAAACATTCTTAAGTGAATTAAATATGTTGAATAAAACATCATCTGGCTAAAAATGTCTCTTTTTATCCCTTACATGATCTGTGTCACTTTACGATCATCGTTAATGTTCGTGAACGGTCGGATGCGCGACTCGCTTTAAATGTTGCGGCCGCAAGGAATTGTGGGGCGGCATATCTCATCTCCTTTCGTAAAGGATGGTCCAGTGCTATCCTATGCTAAAGGAGGTTATAAAGGAAGCATTGACCCACCTTTCCTTAACTTTTAGAGAATTCGAACGGCTCTTATCATGGCCGCCACTTAAATGCTTCCGGGGTTAAGGTGAAGTGGATAGTGAAAGGAGATAGGAGGGACAATTCGAACGCACCCTTTGGTCTGAATCAGACTTAAGAGAGAAACATCGTTGTGTAAGGAAAAGATCAAACTGGATTTGAGTGTGTGTTGAAATGCCTCACCTCCTCTGGATCCGTGGAGGTGATGTCTCCACACTGGTTGATGAACTCGAACACGTCTTGTCTCGATGGTCTGAAGCCGCTGCCCGACAGCTCCATGCTGCTGCTGCTCAAAATCAGAGTGGAGCCCATACAGTCCTGCAGCAGCTACACAACCAATAAAGTTCACTCATCTCAGCACGGTGGTAAAAAGATCTTTAAATAAAATAAAAACCCTCGTACCTGGACGTGTTTAACCAGGAACTCCAGGAAGTTTCCCTGCTTCAAAGAGAGGAAGTCTTTGACCTGGAAGTGTTTGATCAGCTTTCTCTCCAGAGCAGCGATGTGAGCCAGAGTGACGGCTGAGCTCTGAGAGGACAGGCTGTCTTTAAGGATCTGCTTCACTTTACCTGAGAAACACACACAACAAACGTCACTCCTGTGGCGCACAGACATCATGGGCAGACTCTTTCACTTGTCCTGCAGTCGTACCTTCACTGGGGAGGGACACTGTGAGGTTGTCCTCTGGTTTCGAGGGCTCCGAGTTTTTAGATGTTTTGTCTTTAGGCACCAGGTCCTGAGGGATGGCTAGCGAGCCTCCACAGATGGAGAGCTGAAACAGAGCCGTGGCCAGGTGGTTACCTGACACCTGCAGCAGGAAGCTCTGCACGTGCTGGAGGGGAAATTAACAAAAGCAAATATTACAGTCGTCATTCTCTGACACCTCTGAAAAAATGGACACCAAAATATGGAGTCAGATTCTGTACATGTGACGTCTCTTCCTCTCTGATCACCTGCTGGGCAGACAGACGTGTGGATGTCTGGATGTGTACACGAGTACTCAATGTGATCACCCACCTTAGCCATCCTGGGACTGAACACCCCCTCAGCGTTAGAGAAGACAGCCAGCACCACCTCGGCCGCCGTCATGGAGGCGTATCTTTTCCTGAGTTCGTGGTTTCCTGTGAAGGAGAAGGAAGAAGCCGCTCCCTGCAACGCATCGCTCACGCTCCTCTTCATCTTCCTCAGCCGATCCTCGGCCTCTTCCCCCAGCTCCCTCTGGATCAGCTCCCGGGCCTGCTCCAGGATCAGGTGCTCAGCACGACTCACCTTCGTCAAGGTCTGAGGAGGAGGAGGAGTCAAAGGACATCATCATCTCAACTTTATCACTGAGAGCCTGTTATATATTAAACTGTGATCGTCTGAGGCCATCTGCAGTGGAAATAATTATCCTGGTTTTCACCTCGACCTTCAACATGAAATAATACCAATGTACATTTAACAGACTGACATGTGCCGGGACTGATGACACTCCCAGTGATTGAAGCTTTGTGATCCCAGAGAATATTTTTAACGTTGGTTTGATGCAGTGGTTCATAAACTTTCTCTGCAGGGCCCCCCTTTGGTAGATGAAAATACAGTCCCTCCCCAGCACACACGTCAACATTAGTCACTCTGTCAGTAGCTCTGTCATTTTTTCCAACACATTTCTAGATTTTTAGAATTTATCTTTTAGAAATCTTCTGCAGAAAGTTCAGAACTGAGAGAGTAAGAAACTTTGTTGCGACGACAAACTCACAAACTAACGAGCAGCTCTAACAGAGGAAGAGACCAGAAGTTACTCTGCAACATGAAACACTCGTGTTTTAAACCTGACTCTCTGAAGATGAACAACTAAATACAAAATGATGAAAATCTTCTTTAAGATTAAAACATTTCAGTCCTGTAATAGCTTCAGAGACTAGTCTGTCTCGTTTTGAGCTGCAGATCTTCTCGGTCTGGTTCAGTCTGTCGGTCTGAGTCAGTCTGACGTCTGAGCTCGTTTTAATGTCCAGAATTGAGCCGTGTTTCAGGCAACTGCAGAAAAGCCTCTCACAGGTAGGATGTGGTAAAAAGTGTGTGTCTCTCTTCATTACACACCGATGTTCCGGTGAAGATATTCCTCGTCATATGTTCTTTGTTTTAGTCGTCGTGACGTCTGCTGTAGATTCATCATCAGCCTCATATTCACCTGGAAGTCCTCTCACTAAATCTGCCCTGCTCTGCACACAGTGCACAACGGTGTGCATTGTTTTTATTTACCCTTACTGCCTTTAAAATACATGATCTTAGTTTTAACATCTATTCATAGCAATTTCAAAAAGTTCAGCTGTCTTTGAATTAACGGCCAGTTGTACGGACAAACTGGTTCAGATTTTTTGGTGGGTTTTGAACCAACTTCCTGCTGATGGGGTGAGAAACAAATGTTTAGTCTTGAGTTTATCTTACTGTGTGTGAAATGTTTGACCTCAAAGGACAAGAGTCATACAGGACAGAATCAGTACAGAATGATAAGATCTTACTGATATAGGCAGCCCCACGCTGTGTATCCTGATGCCCAGCTCGTATGGAGAGTCACAGCTGTATTGATCAGCCAGGTACTTCATGAACTCAGCCAGGTCCACTTTGGGTTTGTTCACCTGACGTCTAAAAACACGAAGTTGCTGAAAAATGGAAACAGAGATGACACATGAAGGCACGAGGATCCCTTCCTATATGATCAGACATTAAGGAAACATGCTATGTTGAAGTGCTGGCTTCTCTGACAACAATGCAGCAGCCAGTATGTCCTCCTTCTAACTTTAGATTCTGGTCCTGAATGCTCTGGATTTGTTTGGACCAGAGGAGGTAGGTGGTTTTAAGGCACCCCCACACGGCCGTTTTGGACGCCCCTCGGTTTGCCAGATATGAGAGCAGTTATCAGGTCAAACCAACAGGTGTTGCAGCGATGGAAGCGGGCAAGAGAAGTGGTTCAGATAGAAGTGATTGTACCCGACCTAAAAAGCCTCTGCATGTTTCTAATAAGCTCCACGAGCACAAACTTATTCAAACTAGGATCAATATTGGAGATGCTTTTGAAAAATGGAGAGAGGTTAAAACACAGAAAGGTTTACAGACCGATGTAGAGCTGGCTAAACACTGAAGCTTCAGTGTCCACCACATGGCAACCTGAGTGAGCATCGACTCTAGAGAGGAGGGGGCGGGGGGAGACAGCTCTCTACAATGTTTAGACTTTGGACTGCAGTACCCATTTTAAATACTAGGTGTCAGAGTTACTGTAAAATCCGGAATATAAGTCACACCGGTATAAAAGACGCCCTGTTTTGAATGGCTCTTAGAGAGAAAAAAACTGTTTTCCTGCGTGACGATTTATATTGTGTTCAGCGATGTCTACAACGTGCATTTTCTGTGCAGCTGTGTCGCTCTTAAAGTCCCGTCTGTTTTCACTTTCGGGAGTTTGCGCTCCTACTAGCTACAGTACGGTAGCTGAGCTCTCAGCCTGCAGGGGAAGTTCCGAGGCACAGACTCCTAGCTTGCGAGTCGCGCTGCCTGACTCCGCTGGTCACTTTTTAACTTTAATATAGGACTCTTTCATCAAAAAAGCACTCCACAAGGTTTATTTACGGAACAATATACCACTGTTTTCTGTAAATGCATGATTATGACCTTGTGAGGGAGAAAAGATGTGGAAAAAGTCGCGCAACCAGCCTGGTCTGTGTCGCCGTCTTTCCCAGCACAGCGTGCAGTCAGCTTTCAATACACAATAAATGGGGATGGGTTTTTAATCACATCAGGTTGCAGTGATAGTGGCTGCTGCCCCGCTGTAATGACGGCGCGTGTTTCAGTATTTTATACTGGTATATTGGTTGCACCGGTGTATAAGACGCAGCCAACTTTTAAGACAAAAAAAATAGGTATTAAAAGTGCATCTTATACACCAGATTTTACGGTACATATTGTGCCTTCAATCTCACCTTCAGAATGTCGGATGTCTGGATCTGGCGGATGTCGTCGTCCTTGGTGTTGCTGTCGATTTTGAACATGCGGTGGACGAGCGGAAGCTTGCAGAGAGGCCCTAGGTTCAGCTCCTCGTAGTGCTTCTTGTCCTTCAGGCCGGCCAGAGACTGTCCCAGCTCATACAGGGTGCAGATGGACGTCACTGCCTCCGTACACTGACAGAGAGAAGACGAAGACTTCAACACAGACCGATCACCCATACGTTACGTATCAAACAGGTATTATCAGAGGCATGTTGGCCCACCTCGATGAACATGTTGAGCTCTCTCATTAAGTACTGAAGGTCTTTGAGAGCCGGGATCTTCCACGGATTTATTCTTCCCGCTTCTAAAGAGGGAATCTGCAGCAGCTGGCACACCCTCGATATCACCTGGAACAGTTAGTTGGTTAAGACTCATTCATGCATTCAGAGTAAATCTCCTCTGGGAGGAAACCACACCTTTGCAACCAAACTTATGCAAATAGACAGGGTACTGCAGGAGTGTGATTATCTTTCCTCACAAAGGAACACCGCCTTAGTACAATTACAGAACACTCTATCACAGCTGAACTAACTTCATATTCTTCTCAAGTTCTTTAGGTTTAACTCATGAACTGTCTGTCTGACATTTTCAGGACAACACTCAAACAGGATCATATTATTATGTATCCTGATACATCTCTGTGTTAATCAATCGATTATGATCAACATACCGTTCAATCAGAAGCTGACAAGAGCTCCCACTGCTCCCACAGGACCCGTGAACAGACTACATGATGTGTTGGTAGATCAGATCAGATTAGATACATACGTATGTCCTTTTTCACAGACATGGTTTCAGCGCTTTAATATTTACCTCACAGACATCAAAATACAGACTGCTGTGTTCAAATTCAAATATTTGCAACTGTTAGTTCAGGCAGGGCCACTTTGTCAGGAATAAATATTTTATTTACAGTTATTTATATTTGGCTCTGTTCTGGGATTTCTCTGCTCTTCCTTGTGCATTAAAGGAAAGCCTAAGGCAGGGAGGAAGCAGCAAAAACCCAAACAGGGCAGGAGTCAATGCCAACATCATGACGTTGATTAAGTCAGACAACATGAAAGGAGGAGCTGGGGGGAGGAGGGTTGCAGATTCAGCTTACAGAGGGAGCAGCAAAGAGTAGGCAGGCCAGAGCAGCTCAAATAAGGCGGCACGAGTGCTATTGGCCAATAAGATGCTTTGAAGCAAATCAGCTGGCCATCAGCTGATGAGGGCTTGAAATGAGGTCAGCTGTTATCAAAAACACAGCAGAACATGACTCTGCAGCCTGCCTGAACACGATACTAAGTTTTTTTTATATTTGTGTTCTTTACTGACTCCTAAAACACTCTGCAGCTGTTACTTAGCTGTGTTATGGTCACTTCCTGTATGTTTATCCTGAGCAGGTCCTTTTGTTTGTGGGTTTTTTTAAGGACCAATCACTCAACTTGTTTGTCAGGTTGCAGAGATTCACTAGTTCATTTCAATCACACTGACTTGAAACAGAACTCTCCAAAGGGCCTTTCTTCCACTGCACACCTTTAGATATCCAGGTATTAGATCAACTAACCACACAAGATGGAAACTGTTCCTCACTTGGTTACTCGCTGGAGAGTAACTGAGCATAAACGTGCATCACCGCTCGACACTGGAGTGATGATGTTTGTTGTAATCCATAAGGCGCCCTCTGCTGGTGAAAGAGCACTGCTAGTGTAATACAATGAAACTTAAAGAAATGCTGTTTGACTGGGTGAATAAATGTAATAATATCGGCGCATATCTGAGATAAATTAATGGATACCGATAGTCAGTGGATAAGCTAATATCAGCCGATATCATCGGATGACCGATTAATCGGTCCGGCTCTTCTAGACTTTCAGAGTAAAGCTAGCTGACTGTTAAGCCGTTCTCACACTGAGCATCACAACGTAACATTGGAACATATGGACGAATAAACAGAGGTGTGAAATATGAACATTTAGATGAACTAGATTATGTCCAACAACACAATCCTACTCTGATATCTGTGTAGCTCTATGAACTATATTTTAGCCCATAACGTGATGTTTTCTTTAACTTAACTATAATGTGAGTGTTTTGTGTCTGTAGCAAAGAGGTCACAGTTTAGACGGGTTTAAAAAAGATCTTATTTAGAGCTAAAATAAAACAAAGGCTCCGACTTCATGCTGATGTTACAGACAAACAGCTGAGAAATCAAATCTTACCTTTTCTCTGGTGACCAGCTCTCCCTCCGCAGCAATTTCTCGGATCACTTCCTCCATCAGACTGTTGACTGAACCCTGATCCAGGACTTTATTCCTCCTCCACCCTCTGACCTCCTTCTCATCCTCTTCCAAAGCCTCCACCGCCCGCATGTTACCTCCAAGCATCTCCCTCAGCTGAGCATGATACGCGTCTCCAAAGAAGGGGGCACAGCCCTCTCTCTGGGCCGTTTCTCTGACTTTACTCTTCTTCTCTTTGGTCACATCTTTGCTGAGCGCCGGGAAGTCAGAGGAGGACAGGGAGCTGGACACGGGGAGCGGCTGAGGGTCTTTATCAGGCTGCTTCAGGAGAGGCTGAGCTGCTGCTGCTGTGGAAGGAACTAAAAGACATGTTTGTTCAGCTAAGTGAGAACCTTTTATTTATATGTATACAACTGGATGTTGTCGTGTTTGTCTACCTGCAGATGTGTTCCAGACACCTTTGGTCTGTGGATCGGGTGTTGGCTGGGGGGGCGGGGCTTTAGGACAGGAAGCCTCACAGCTGTCGTACAGAGATTTGTACTGAGTGAGAGGGAGATTTTCACCAAACATCTGGAGGTAAGACGTCTGCAGCTGGTCCATGGACGGAACAATCCCCTGATACTTCTTCATCACCTGGAACACATCAACAAGGCTTTAGCACACAGCTGGACTGATTGGTTTCTTTACATCACTGATGACGAGGGATGTAATGGTATGTGAATTTGTCCAGAACTGGCACAATTTGTAGAATTTTCTACCATGGAGATTTATGACCCTGTGTCTGTATGACCCACCTGTATGACCCTGTGTCTGTATGACCCACCTGTATGAACCTGTTTCTGTTTGACCCACCTGTATGACCCTGTTTCTGTTTGACCCTGTGTCTGTGTGACCCACCTGTATGACCCTGTGTCTGTTTGACCCACCTGTATGACCCATCTGTATGACCATGTGTCTGTATGACCCACCAGTATGACCCACCTGTATTACCCTGTGTCTGTATGACCCACCTGTATGAACCTGTTTCTGTTTGACCCCGTGTCTGTATGACCCACCTGTATGAACCTGTTTCTGTATGATCCTGTGTCTGTATGACCCACCTGTATGAACCTGTTTCTGTTTGACCCCGTGTCTGTATGACCCACCTGTATGAACCTGTTTCTGTATGATCCTGTGTCTGTATGACCCACCTGTATGACCCTGTGTCTGTATGACCCTGTGTCTGTATGACCCACCTGTATGACCCACCTGTATGAACCTGTTTCTGTATGACCCTGTGTCTGTATGACCCACCTGTATGACCCTGTTTCTGTTTGACCCTGTGTCTGTGTGACCCACCTGTGTGACCCTGTGTCTGTGTGACCCACCTGTATGACCAAGTGTCTGTTTGACCCCGTGTCTGTATGACCTGTGTCTGTATGACCCACCTGTATGACCCTGTGTCTGTATGACCCACCTGTATGACCCTGTGTCTGTATGACCCACCTGTATGACCCTGTCGTAGAGCTGGTCCTGACGTAAGGTCCCAGGATTCTGGGAGGAGAGTAAAGGAGACATGGAAATCAAAGAGGGACCCATGAAGCTGAGTCCTGTTAGCGTTGGAGGTACAGAGGGAGATCTGACATCCACCTGTGACACGCTCACACGGGGGGAGGAGACAAGGGGATCAGAGTTATGTGGAGTCTGAGGCCTGCTGTCAGCTGATGGTTTGGAGGTTTTCAGGTCTACAGGCTGACTCTGAGGCTGGTGAATCTTATGGAAGACTTCTTCCCCTATAAGCACCAGGTCTCCACTCAGAGCATCCAGCAGACAGGACATGGATGTAAAGCCCAGAGAGGACAAGGACAAGTTGTGTCTGTACATCTGACTGTAGACAATGGCCACCTTCTTCAGAGGAACTCCTGCTGGGTGTTCTATCATCATGGTCACAATATTCTCCAGAACCTGTGCCGTCCTCTCAGACTCCTCTGTGGCTTTTTCTGAAGGTCCAGCTCCTGCCCCTGCTCCAGTTCCAGCTCGAGCTTTGGTCCGTCTTTTACGCCACTGGTCCTTGTGAATAACCAGCTCCCCGTCCAAGATCAGGTCCTTGTGCAGAGATGAGACCAGCTCGCTGATGGAGTCGAAGCCCAGCGAGGACATCGTCAGGTTTTTGTGATACGTTTGACTGTAGACCACGGCCAGCTTCTTCAGGGGGATCCCAGCTGGGTGATGCTTCACCATGGACACCACTTCCTCCAGAGCCTTCTCCATTTTTACCTGTCCTATCAGGAGACAAAGACAGACTGGTTTTATAGAAGATCACTGCTCAGATGTTTGCTGCCAGAGTCACTGCTGGAACAAACCAGCTACAGACTCTAAATGAGCTTAAACACACTCAGATATCCAACAGACAGAGATCCAAACAGATACCCACACTCAATACTCCGACACGTTTGTTCTTCAGCTGGATGTCTCGTTCACTTCCTGGAGGGGTGCTCACGATACCAGAACTTTAAACTTTGATACCACATCAGTAAAAATCAAACTATATCGATACATGTTTGAGACCATGGCAAGAAAATAGAAGTCTTACCCTGCAATAGTGGATAATTTTTTCAACTCCTGCACACAGTCTAAATAAAATAAGAGCGTCAGCAACGTTTAGTTTTTTATGTAGTTTGCAGTGAGCAGGAGTTTTTCTGCTTTTTTTGATGGATTCATTCCTCTCCTACACACCTGTCTTATGGAATTGATGTTGTTTTTCACAACTTTTGGATAATGGAGAGAGGTTAGAATGTAGAAAGGTTTAGAGACCGATGCAGAGCTGGCTAAACACTGAAACTTCAGTGTCCACCACATGGCAACCTGCGTGAGCATCCAGTCTATAGAGGCGGGGGCGGGGGGAGACAGTTATCTATGATGTTTGAATTAAAACACTAAGTCTCAGAGTTATATACTGCTCCTTTAATAGTTTCTAATTAGACTGTTAATGCAGCACACAGAAATGTTGTCCTGGCTGGATGTCGTTATCGTTTACAGCTGGCTACTCTAGAACTACAGAGAAGACGGTCTTAGTGACAGAGGGATATCTTTGTCATCGTTTTCCTGATGAGTTCAGAGATCTGGTGCTGACCTAAACGACACACAGTCAACCAGCCATGCTGTTATAATGAAACGCTCTGTCTGAGTATTTGATCTCACAGCTTTGATGCTTCTCAGAAAACTTATATTTGAAAATATAAAAAATTCAGCATCAGTGATTACCGACATTGAATATACAGAAGAGTCAAATCATCACATTATCCATAAAATATAACTCACCTGTGCAGTAAAAGAATAAAAACAGTATAATCATAACAATTAAGGTGGATTCATCATCAGAGGCACGCCCAATGACGTGTGTGTGTGTGTGTGTGTGTGTGTGTGTGTGTGTGTGTGTGTGTGTGTGTGTGTGTGTGTGTGTGTGTGTGTGTGTGTGTGTGTGTGTGTGTGTGTGTGTGTGTGTGTGTGTGTGTGCGCGTACGTGCGTGTGAGAGGCAATAAGGGACAGGATGAGGAAGTTTCCTTTGGATTACTTCATACAAAAACCTATACAGAGCTTAAACTAAAGTTTATCTCTGGGAATAATTCATCATGCAGTCAGGACACACTTAAAGAAACATGCTTATATGAAGGTAACATATATCCAACGTTTGTGACTGTTTTTTTGTGGATTGCATCAGTAAAAAAACAACTGTTGGTATACATCTAACACCAGCATCATGCAAAGAGACAAGTTAATAAACTGTTACAACAGAACAAAGCTACATGAAGTATAAGAAAAGATAAAAATGAATCAAACTTACCGACTCAAAACACAGAACGTCTTGTTTCTCAGTTTGAACTTTAATACTGACTATGAACCTTCCTGTCCAGCTTATAAACCTCCCTCCTCCTCCTCCTCCTCCCCCTCTGTGTTTCTTTCTGAGCCGACTGACACAGAAACGAAACTGAAAGTTAAACTACAGCTGATCGAGAACAGCAGCCAAACTCTCGTGTTCCTGGAAACAGTCCCGCCTCAACACAACAGTGACTAACAAAAACACACATGAGAGACTCCAACAAACAGCTGCACACAAACAGCTGCACACTACTGACAGTTAACCTGCTGTCAGAAGCAGTCACTCATTTTCAAATCCCTCTTGTATCTGCTGTGACACAAAGTTAATGATTTTTTACCATGTGATGCCTGAGAGGTGACGTCACTGATGAAACAGGGAAAACAAAACTAAAGGAAGGCTTTAACTGAGGGAGGGGAGAAAGAGAGGGAGGGAGGGAGAGGCAAACAGAGGCTTTAAGTTTCACATTCCTGACCAACCCAGCTGAGTCACACACCTGCTGTGTTATACAACATGTGACCTATGATACTGTTCATGTCCATGCAGGAAATGATCACAAACGAGGATGCAGCACGCCAGACAGACAAGCCCCTGGCCTAAACTCTTTTCCTTTATCTTTATCCTACACTTTTAATATAGAAAGGCTTTTATTGTGGCGGTGCAAACACCAAATCACCTGTCCTTCAGTCTAACTGTGACTCTGCTCTGAGCCCAGAATAGAACAGAAAAGACGTCATTGTCTACATGCTTGCATGCGAGGCTGAAATTTGCCTCTCACTTGTGCAAATATCAGCCATGCAAAGCACAAGGTGGCACTTTTAAACACCATCAAACACAGGTAAAAACACAAGCTGATCATAATGAAACACAGTCTGAATTAAAAACAGGCCCAATGGAGCTAACAAGTTCATCAGCTGGTTAGTTAAACAAACATGAACCATAAGAAAGGAAACAGCACACAGGAAGCAGCTGGAGCTCTCTGGATAACAGTGTGATAGAGACTGTTTCTAAGATGAAACCTTTGTATTCAGCATCTAATGCAATAAAAAAACAAAGCCTGGGCTGATTCAAACGATTAAGAAAAAAGTGCTCTGTGTGGCCGTTTCCTAAACCTCCTACTAAACTAGTAGATCGTCCTGATTGGTCCAATATGCAGTATGTAAACAATGTGAGGTCCTCAGTATTACAAAAATACCCGGCTCTCATACTTATTCAGTAAAACTCTCCAGTCAGCATCAGACCAGTGTCCCTCCTGTTTCCCATAATGCAAAGCGGCAGGTCAGAGGTCGACATGACAGACAGCCGCGTCCATCGTAACAGAGGAAATAATCTCAATCAGACCAAACCACACAAAGAGACCACCAGTTATCTTTGTTGATTCTCTAAATCATGAAAATCTAAATGAATCTCTCATCAGCTTTTTTCAGACTGTAAGTGGACGCTACACTGTAACAGCATTTGACGGGCTGTTGTTCACGTCCTCATTCCAAGACTAGAAATCAGCTAAGCCGGGCCTGGTGTACTGCAGACTAACCACAGACTGGAGGTCACACTACAGACTACTATTGAATGTAGTATGCAGTACATTGAATACTATGTTCGATAGTTGTATGCAGCAGGCGGTTTAGAAAAGAGAGAAACGTTGATCTTAGTGAGGAGACGCGGTCGACCCTGTTGCTAGCTATCACACATGTTTGCATAACTAATCAGACCCTGTACCAGGCTGTAAATATGTCAATTTATGCTCAAGCAGACACTCCACGAACTGCAGGTTTCTTCCGCATTGGCTTCATTATATAATATATATAATAAATACGTTTATTGTGTTGATCCATCAAATGCAGTTATCAAACACTTGGAAAAGATTTATAATGAAGACAGGATGGTCACTCAACCAGAAAGTAACTGCATCCTCGCTCGACACTCTGGAGAGTGACAATGCTTGTTGTAATCCATATAGCGCCCCCTGCTGGTGGTAAAGAACTGCTAGTTTAATACAATGATTCTCAAATTAAATGCTATCTGACTGGTTTGAATAAATTTAGTAATATTGGCGCATATCTGCGATAGTCACTGGACATGCTAATATTGTCTGATAAACTTCACCAGTCCAGGATCTAGTCCTTCAGGGGAAATCCTAAGTAATATCATGATTCTAAGAATGTGTTTACAATTTTGTCCCTAGGAGTGGCTCTTTGTACTTAGGATGCTTTGTGAATATGGCTGCAGGACAAATAAGCTACAACATACCTTAAAGTTTGTGATGTTGTCAGAGCGTCATATCTTCTGTCTCCTCACAGTCAGGGCTGAAGCTCACAAAGCGGAGAAGAACCTGCAGGAGAAGAAGAAGAAGGTCAAACAGAGCAGTGATATTAACATACTGACATTCAACCATAGACTGTAAAAATAACATACTGACCTAGCACTGGTCACACACACAAACTATGACACCTAGTGTTTAAAATGGGTATTGCAGTCCAAATTCAAAACATTGGAGAGAGCTGTCTCCCCCCGCCCCCTTTGAAAAATGGAGAGAGGTTAGAATACAGAAAGGTTTACAGACCGATGCAGAGCTGGCTAAACACTGAAGCTTCAGTGTCCACCACATGGCAACCTGCATGAGGATGGACTCTAGAGAGGAGGGGGTTGGGGAGACAGCTCTCTGCAATGTTTAAAATTTGGACTGCAGTATCCGTTTTAAACACTAGGTGTCATGTAACGGTGATGTAACGGTAATGTAAGAGTAATGTAACGGTGATGTAACGGTGATGTAACGGCAATATAAGAGTAATGTAACGGTAATGTAACGGTGATGCAACGGTAATGTAACGGTAATGTAAGTGTAATGTAAAGGTAATGTAAGGGTAATGTAAAGGTAATGTAAGGGTAATGTAAGAGTAATGTAAAGGTAATGTAACGGTAATGTAAGTGTAATGTAAAGGTAATGTAAGAGTAATGTAACGGTGATGTAACAGTAATGTAACGGTAATGTAAGTGTAATGTAAAGGTAATGTAAGGGTAATGTAAAGGTAATGTAAGGGTAATGTAAGAGTAATGTAAAGGTAATGTAACGGTAATGTAAGTGTAATGTAAAGGTAATGTAAGGGTAATGTAAGAGTAATGTAACGGTGATGTAACGGTAATGTAACGGTAATGTAACGGTGATGTAACGTAATGTAACGGCAATATAAGAGTAATGTAACGGTAATGTAACGGTGATGTAACGGAGATGTAACAGTAATGTAACGGTAATGTAACGGTGATGTAACGGTAATGTAAAGGTAATGTAACGGTGATGTAAAGGTGATGTAACGGTAATGTAAAGGTAATGTAGGGGTAATGTAAGAGTAATGTAACGGTGATGTAAAGGTAATGTAACGGTAATGTAAAGGTAATGTAACGGTAATGTAAAGGTAATGTAACGGTAATGTAACAGTGATGTAACGGTAATGTAAAGGTAATGTAACAGTGATGTAACAGTGATGTAACGGTAATGTAACGTGATGTAACGGTAATGTAAGAGTAATGTAACGGTGATGTAAAGGTAACTTGTCGGGCAGAGATACCGCCACACTGAGAGCGACACGACCTTTAACAGCTCATGAAGTGTAATTAAGGTGAACTTCACTGACTCTCACGACACCTGAAAATGTACCGGATATTTCCTTTCTTGTGTAGCTGCAGGTGTGAGCTCTGTTTATGTCCTACCAGCGCTGCAGGTGATAACCATGGTGATACAGAAACAAGCTAACGGCTCTTAGCAAACAATACCACTAGTTTCACAATTTATCCTTAAAGTTATGACATTTTTACCTCATTAACAGAGTTCGGAATTACCTTAGTAACAGCAGGGATATTCCGGTGTATCGTCATTGTTGTAAATAAGTCCTTTATTGTATTAAAAAAAGAGCGAAGCTTGTTAGATTTTTACATTGTTTGCTACAGCTAGCTGAGAAGCTAGCTAACATTACGCTGCGTTCATGGTTTACAGAAAATATAGTTTATATGAGCTCCATACCGAAAAAACCTTTTTAGTACCAGTCGGTACCATAGGTCGGTACCAGTACGTATAAATGTAATAAATAAACAATGAAATAAATAACCTCAGCCACTGTTAATTTAAGCATATTTTAAGTTTGTCTTGATTTCGAACACATATCTTAACGATCGTCTTTACATGTCTCAAAGAGGTTTAAATAAAGTTAAATGAATTCAGACCGACTTTTTTATACAGGTACCCTGAATGCAGCATTGTGCCAGGCAGTGCCGCGGGAATAAATAACCTTTAAAAAATGAATAAAACCAATAATCGTATCAAACATTTAGTTAATGAATAATCGTTAAAGAATAAATGAAATAAACATTAGAATTTTTAAATATGTCAAATAATCTTTACAAAAATGGGATAAAAAAAATCAATTACCGTTAAAAAACTAAATAAACTAAAATAAATAACTGCTTAGGCTACTGCTTAGATAATATATACCGTTTTATTTTTCTTGTAATTATCATGAAATAAAATAAATTACTGTTAAAAAATATATAAACCGTTTAAAAAAAACTTACAAATAAAACGTTAAGGAAATAAATTCACAATTAAAGACATAACCGTTAAAAAAAATAATTAAATTAAAATAATTAAAAAATTTGCCATGTACTCCAGTTCTTTCTCTGGAATTTGCCTGAGTTAAGAAGTCCTTTGAATTATTGTTGACGTCCTTGCAGTATAAAGATTACTAAGTGTGTGTGTGTGTGTGTGTGTGTGTGTGTGTGTGTGTGTGTGTGTGTGTGTGTGTGTGTGCGTGTGCGTAACACGGGGAGAATCAAAGCTGCATTGCTGTTTCTAACTACTAGATGGAGCCCTGTCCACACGGTTTCTATGAATTAAACCTGACTAAGCTTCATGGACTCATTATGGAGAATAAAAAGACGTTTTTACTGAACATTGTTCTCAGAAAATCTTATTGACACAAATCCAAACACACGAGGTGAAACTAAAATCCCCGAGTGTTTTTAAAGTCACGATAAATAAAAAATATTTAAAAAAAACTTGTAGAAGAAGTTACATGAAGCGTCCAGGAAGGTGTCCTGTCTTTTCCAGTTATTTTGATATGTATTATTATTATTATTATTAGAATTTTGTATTGTATTAGAATTTTTCTCTGTATTTGTTCTTACCCATGATGCATCTGTTATTGATGTTTGAACATGCTTTTTAATCGAGTAATACATTTATCTTGTTTCTCATAAACTTTAAAAAAAAATCAAATTTCAAACAATATTATGTTAACAATCTGTAAAAAGAGAAGAGAATCATTATTTTAGTCCAGATGTTTTTATCTGCAGTGATTTGTTTGGATTCAGAGAAGAAGACTTCTGCAGGCTGAAAAAATATTAAAGTCAAAATTAATTTTAAAGCACAAAATATAGTATTCATTTCTTCATGTTTTTAAATCTAACGGATCAGAAAAGGAGCGAGGTGTGAAGAAAGCTGTTCTCTGTAATCAGACAAAAAACATTTTATATGAGCGCTGACTCGACAATTTTAAACGAGGATTTATAAAAGTTGTTCACTCAGAGTTTTGTAGATACCTAATGATGCATCATATTTTTCCACATACGGATCTTTTATATTTCAGGTCAGGTTTCCAGGGCCTTTAATATCTGCTCTGAGCGGTAAATCTGACCACCAGGGGGCGCCTCCTCTCCGCTGCACGTCCACTCCTCGTGCTGTTTGTTTGAACCAAGTTTGATCAAATAGAGAAACAGACCTGAAAGTTTACCTTCCTATTTATTCTTTTGTTTTAATAATAACTAAATAAATTTTTCACTGCTTTAGAAGTCTCTTTAATTGTGTTTGTCTCTTTAAATTAATATTTATGATTTAAAATGAGTTAAAACATAAACGTTGTTAAAGTAAATTCAGATAAAAGCTTTTTATTTGTTAAATTATCATTTATTATTATTCTATAATTCAGAGTTTGTGACGATGTCTCTCTGAGTGAGAAATGTTTTCCTTTAAAATTCTGTATTATATTTCATTTTAATATTTATGTTAATTAAGTTTCTGCTGTTCTTCTGACTATGACGAACTTTAAATTGAACAAATAATCTTCATGATTTCAGTATTTAGAGCCAGGTTCAGGCTGCAGCAGAAACATTCATGACACACATCTGAACATATTTTTAAACCCAGAGGATGAAGAATAAACATGAAGACATTTACCTTGAAAGGGTTAAAACGTGCACGTTTGAGTGTCAGTCAGAGGTCGTCTGGTGTCTCTGACGTCACAGAACACGTTGATGGAGCGAGATCATTTATGTTGTTGGTCAAGTTTAATCCGTGACTCTAACCACGTGATGATACTAAAACATCGAAAAATAAACAGTTACAGTTAAATTACATTTTTGATCAGGAATAATTTCCAAAGTTATGCATTTAGTAGTTTAATTTACACACACACACACACACACACACACACACACACACACACACACTGTCAGTTCCGTCTTAAATTTAGAAATACTTTTCTTCTGCAGGAAATAAAAATCAGCTTCATTATTTAAGAATATTTGAGTGACAGTTTTATTTTTCTGTTAATGTCAAAAAGCTCCAGCAACATTTGCAAAGATCAAATGTATTAATAATTTAGACCGAGGCATTCGGGCTTGTGGCCTTCATCAGGGTCATCAAGAGACAGATCACAAACATCATTCAAACAAGGTACGAAAAGAAAGAGAGGTACAGAAATTCAAAAGGTCAAAGACAACCAATCAAATGCATCCACATACATGTATTTCAGCCACTAGGGCGCATGCAAAGGAGGGCTGGTTACTTTTCTGTTAAAAAACGTTCAGAGATACAGAAACATTTAGGCTCAGTCCTGTTCCTGTAGAACCTTCATTTAAGACTGTGTTGTTGTTGTTGTTGTTGTTGTTGTTGTTGTTGTTGTTGTTCTGAATGCACTTTTTTTTGTTTCGTACTTTTCTATTTCTGTATTTTCTATTTCTATATTTTTCACACTCTCACAGTTTGCACCCCAGGTCGATCATTTGAATCAACTGGAGAATCAGCCGATGAAGAACGACCTGAATCAGCTGAAAGAATAATCCGGACGTACAGCTTCACAATCGGCCCGTGTGTCCATTCTAAAAAAGATCTCACTGTCAGTAAAGCAGCACGACGATCGTGTCTTTAAGAAGATGCCGAGGACGTAGAGAACATGTAGCCTCCTCAGTGTGTCCGCCTTTAATAGACATTTAACCCTTTATCTGCTGAATGAAACCTCAGGCTGGTTAAACCTCTTCTTCGCTGCGCTGCGTGTCGTTCCACATCTAAACTTTTTGACTTTTCTTTAAAGAAAGATGAACAAACATGAACGAGCCTTCTTTACTCAGCAGGACGACCGACACACAAACACAAACACACACACACACACACACACACACACACACACACACACACACACACACACACACACACACACACACACACACAGATCATGCAGGATCTTTTTTAGAGTTAATATTTCACACGAGAAGCAGCTGATGGACTGGATTTAATATTTTTATATATAAATTGAATAAATATAAAATAATCAAAGTGTTATATTTATTATAGAAAGATTCATCAGAGTTTGAAGAAGTTCTAAAGTCCAGTGTTCTGTTTTAAAGAGTCCGTCCTGCTGAGGATGTCCTGATGCCCCAAGACCCCCCGCTGGTTTAGACTAAGAGCATCACCTCCTACATGCACACACAGACACACACACACACACACACACACACACACACACACACACACACACAGGCGGGATGCTTCCTGCTGCAGGTGTGCAGCTGTCGAGCGTGCACGTGTCCGTTCAGTCGTTGACTGGTGTATAAAGGCGAGGAATGTGTGTGTGGGAGTGAGCTTTCCTTACACACCGGGACGATCCCACCGACACAAACTCTGAGCTCCTGTCCTCACACACACACACACATACACACTCTCTCTCGCCCTTTCTTCTCTCTCTCTCTCTCTCTCAGCCTTTGTCCTCCGGGCTCCTCTTGTTGTCTTCTTCTTCTATGGTTTCTGCCTGCCTGGCTGTTTTCCCTGACAGTCTCCAGCTGGACGTCGGGCCGGGAGGGGGGCGTGTCCTGAGTGTGTAGGAGGGTCTTTAGAGTCCCTCTGTATGAGCGGGGCCCACGCAACACTCCCACACGCCTTCCACGCACACCCAGTAGGGATCCACACCGCACAAAGGCCACTTCCTCCTTTAGCATGGACGCAGCAGATTCAGGACTCGTCAGAGTCTCTTTGGAAGGTCTGAAGGGTTCAAAAATGCTGAAGTCAGCTGATAAACGTCCCAGACCCGGGTCTCTAAAAACCAGACCCACACAGAGCCAGTTTTCTTAAGACCAGAACCACACAGAGCCGGTCTATGATGTTCTCTAGACATTCACAGATTTTATTCTTAAGAGATTAAACAGGGTGCGTTTAAAGTCATGTGTCATTCGCGGGTTGAACTTTCATGCTTTCATAAAACTCCTGAAGTGTTCAGGCTGAGCGTCATGTGTGAACACAAACAGCTGAAGGTTTCTCTCTTCACCCGGAGTTTCTCCTGCAGCCTCCTCGTATTTATTCTGCAGAAAGTCAGAGCTGATGTGAGAACGCAGCAGGATATAATCAGGAGAATTCACCTGGAGCGAGTGGGAGGGGGTGGTGACGTTTATTCCCTGTGATCGCTGCACGACCATAGACTGTCTGCACGCCACCTCTACCATCTCCGTGCTCTAATGAACCTGCTGCATTATGTTTCCTGTTCTCCAGTATGTTCTTCTCCACTCTTCAGTTCAGATTGAGATTCTGTTCAACTACACGTAGCATTGCTAGAAAGACAAATATTCTCATTATAGCGTCGTATAGAGGACTATCCTGCATCGTTCTTTTAACCCCCCCCCCCCCTCCTGTCTGACAGGGATAGTCTCCCGCTGTGAGGTGCATGTGTGAACAGCCAGATCAGGAGAATATCTGCAGATATTCTTTGAGGAGTGCAGATGTGAAAACGGTGTCAGAGATCATTTAGAAGCTTTTGGTTTACTTTTAAACACTTAAAAAGTCTTCTTAAATCTGAACAATGATCGATGAGTCATCAGCATGAAAACGTGAGGAGAGTTCTGGTGTCTGTGGCCGTCTCTGTGGTGAGTTTGTCCAATCATTTCATTCAGACTCATATCAAACGATGAGATGATTTATCAAACCCATCATGGCGGTCTGCCTCTGCACACGCCGCTCCTTGACTCCAGTGAGTGGTCGATGTCAAGAGTTGGTTGGAAATGCTGCTCTCATCTTAGAAAAAAAAACATTCTTTGAAAACAGAAAAAGGAGAAATTGAGCTGTGATTTCAAAGTGAAACACAGATTGGTATTTTGACGCCCTGATGTCGACTTTCCCTTTTGTGTTGAGCTGCAGAGCTGCTCTCCTCTCATGGTCGCTCTGCAGCCACTCGTCCTGCAGCGTCAGTGACACAGAGAAATATCTACGAGTGTGAGGGTCAGATATGGCATTTCTCTGGATGGATCAACCGAAACCGTGTGTAAGTACACACTTCACAGATCTGCACACAGATCCTCGCCAAACACGTTTGTGGATCTTGCAGGTTTTTTTTCTCCACCTGAGATTTGATGACAATAACAGGAAGATGTTTATATCCACAGATTGTTCTTGTTAATGGAGACTCTTTTAGCCATCTTTGAGCCCTGAAGTGAACAGAGGATGTTAGTGTGTGTGTTGGGTGGCGCTGTGTCTCTGAAGGACTCGGTGTAATCTGAGGTAGGTCTTATTAAGGGTCAGTTCTCTTCTTAGACGTACACATGAGCTGGTATTTGACTTGTCAGCCCTTCATGTATTTTCCCATGACTCTCTCTGTTTGTCTCCTCAGTCTGACTTCCTGTAGAAACCTCCGTACGTGGACGTTGGCGCTGCTGTGTCGACGTTCCTGTCTCGTCGTGAGAGCGAGACAAAGACAGACTCAGATGGACGATCTCTGTGTGAAGGCTGCTCTCTGCGTTCAGACAGGAAGAGGAGGACTCAATCACATCACAAACTGTGAGGAGCATGAAATGAAAGATTGAGTGTGACCACGCTGACGGTGGAAAACTTCACTCACCGTGTCTCTGAATCCCTGCGCCTGAAAGTGGGATAAATAAAGACAGGAGCTTTTTAAAGGCTGTAACAAGAAGCAGAGAGAGACTGATGAGCTGATTTACTGAGAACAGGCCGCTGAATAGACGTCCTGGGGGGGTGGGAGAATAGAAACAGTGGGGGGGCTCACAGAGAGCACACTGTGCTCACTGTAAGGACACATGCAGGACTGAGTCTGCAGCAGAAGGTCTCTGCAGACCCCTAAGTCACCGGTTCTCTACTGGTCTATCCTCGAGACCCACCATCAACAAGTTTCTGATTCAAAAACAAAACAAACAACATTTAGATTTATTTAATGATGATGATGGTGATGAAGATGATGAAGGTGACGAAGATGATGATGATGGTGATGATGATGATGGTGATGATGAAGATGATGATGAAGATGATGATGTTGGTGGTGATGAAGATGGTGATGATGATGTTGGTGATGATGATGATGGTGATGATGATGATGATGATGTGATGATGGTGATGATGATGATGGTGATGATGGTGATGATGATGATGGTGATGATGAAGATGATGATGATGATGATGATGATGGTGATGATGAAGATGATGATGATGAAGATGATGACGATGGTGATGATGATGTTGGTGATGAAGATGATGATGATGATGATGTTGGTGATGAAGATGGTGGTGACGATGATGTTGGTGATGAAGATGGTGGTGACGATGATGATGATGATGATGTTGGTGATGAAGATGGTGGTGACGATGATGATGATGATGATGTTGGTGATGAAGATGGTGGTGACGATGATGATGATGATGATGTTGGTGATGAAGATGATGGTGATGATGATGTTGGTGATGAAGATGATGATGATGATGATGGTGGTGATGAAGATGGTGGTGACGATGATGATGATGATGAAGATGATGATGATGTTGGTGATGAAGATGGTGGTGACGATGATGATGATGATGATGTTGGTGATGAAGATGATGGTGATGATGATGTTGGTGATGAAGATGATGATGATGATGATGATGATGGTGGTGACGAAGATGATGATGATGATGATGAAGATGATGATGTTGGTGATGAAGATGATGATGATGATGATGTTGGTGATGAAGATGGTGGTGACGATGATGATGACGATGAAGATGATGATGATGTTGGTGATGAAGATGGTGGTGACGATGATGATGATGATGAAGATGATGATGATGATGATGTTGGTGATGAAGATGGTGGTGACGATGATGATGATGATGATGATGATGAACGTCCAGTATCTCTGATCTAGAGTCTGCAGGGTGGATGAAGGATGCAGAGACAGAAGGAGCAGCAGGGGGGAGGAGGACCTGCTGGGAGGAGGCCTGGTGGAGGAGTCCTCACTGTCACATGGGAGACGGATCACCTTCTCCCAGTCCTCCCAGAACTCCAAGTCTTCCTAGAACTCCCCTAAGCCCCTGCACAAATTTCCCAATCAATAAAGTTTATCTTTATCTTTATCTTTATCTTTACAGCAGAGCCGAAGCTGTACCTGTGTCAGTTAGATGTGTTCTCTCAGAAATCAGAACGAAGAGGTGTATCAGTTTGTGTGTGTGTGTGTGTGTGTGTGTGTGTGTGTGTGTGTGTGTGTGTGTGTGTGTGTGTGTGTGTGTGTGTAGGGGGTGTGTGTCCTTGTGCAGAAGCCCTGCATCAGTTCCTGTGTGTGGTTGAACATTAACAGAGTCTGGCTGGGGCTGAATGGGGCTGAATGGAGCTGCGTCTCTCCGCTGCATCCTGAGGCGTGCTGAGGACGACGGCAGCTCGTCACTGTGTGTCCGTCAGCGAGCCGTCCTACAGCATCCTCTGTCTTTGTCTGCATGACGAGGACATGACGACACGTCGGCCATAACGGCCTCGTCTGTAGTTTTTTTCTTCTGCAGCAGGAACTCAGTCAGCTCGAGGATGAGGAGGAGGAGGAGGAGGAGGAGGAGATGGAAGGGGGGGGGCAGTCATTTTAGTGTTTGTGCATGTTTACTTCCTTTGCTATCTGAAAGTAAAACTCACAAACTGTCTCATTAACATTCTCTACATGAAGTTTATATCCACTAACAGATCAGAATCAGATCTTTAGGAAACATCCTTCAGATAGAAAACAGACCATCACACCAAGGGAAGTAAAGACATCAGGGATGATGAGCTTCACCTGCGTGAGACCTTGGAGAGATCGGAGCGCGTTCAGGTCACTCAGCTGAGTCTTTAAAACATCATCTCCCCTTTCATGCAGCTGACTGACTTAAAGACCGGGGGAGTTACTAGTTCATGCAGAATCAGGAGGGGTTTTTGTTTTAGTTCAGATTTTCTTTCAGCTCATTTCTGATCCTGTTTCTCATCCTGTTTCTGCATATCTTAAGCGGGTTCAAATCCGACCTGAGGCTCCTTTCCCGCATGTCATCCCTCTCTCTCTTTCTCTCTCTCTCTCTCTCTTTCTCTCACTCTCTCTCTCCCGGATATCTGACTCTATCTATCTACCTTGGCACGGAATTGAGCAAAATAAGAAAACAGCGAGCTTCTTGTTCTTGATAGAAAGTTGTTAGTTTTTTCTGCAGTGATGATACACGCACACACACATAGACACAAACACACACACACACAAACACTTACACACACACACACACACACACACACACACACACACACACACAGCTCATCCGTCTCTCGCTGTCTTTGTTCTGTGGACGAGACATGACAGGAACAACGACTCGTCAGCCTTAATGGCCATGTCTGTAGTTTTTACTCTGAGGAGGAGGCAGAGAGGAAGCAGAGAGGAGGAGGAGGAAGAGGAGGAGATTTCTGACTCTGTTCAATCTCTACAATAAAGGGAAAAAAAGACCCAAAATAAACATTAAAAAAAGGTTTCATGTGTACAGGACATCATCAGCGATGTCCCCTGTACCGTCTTCAGAGGTAGTAACAGAGGCGTTACAGAGGAGAGATGGGATCAGCTGATCCAGCCGGGGAGAACAGCGCTGTGTGTGTGTGTGTGTGCATGTCTGACTGTGTGTGTATGTGGAGCTCCAGCTGTGCTCTCTCGTGCTTCAGCAATGACCTCACAGGCTGGGACGCCAATGCTACGGCGTCACAGAATCAATATGAACGTACAAAGACGTGATGAGGGCGGAGCTTAGTAACGGAGCTGGTGTAGTTTATGTAGAACTCTACTGGTGTTTTTGATTCTCACGTCTCGTCTTTATTTAACCTCTGTAATGAATCTACCTGAAGCTGAATGACTCGCTGTGTCTTAGGATCGTGACTCTGCAGCATGAAGATGTCACAGAGAACTGCTTTAAAGGAGGCGGAGCCTGCAGATAACAGAGAGGTTGGAGAAAAGCCCCGAGGTATCGATTGTTGATAAGTTATGAGCGGAGGTTATTGATCGGGCAGCAGACAGCGCTCAGCCCTGACTATGAATATTTCAGGAACAAGACCGTTTCAAACGGATCTTCTTTAATGATGGTTATTTTACATTTCAGGTCTTTAAAGTCGTATCACATGAAGCTCACAGATACAATGAAGATCAGAGCTTTGACATTATTAACAAACACTGATCAACAGGGAGATCACAGTTCATCATTTCACGACACATGAACAAATACAAACGATTGAAGAAACTGAAATATGAGACGCTTTGATTCTCTGTAATTAAAAACTGTTTCCATACATAATAATAATAATAATAAAAGATAAATAAATGAATAAGTTGTTAAATAATCAAACAAACGCTCCCTCTGTGTGACGGGGTCCGGTCACTCAGAGAGGCGTCAACAGAAGCTTCTCCAGCAGAACCTTTGTTCTCCTTCTGGTACGGCGCTCTTGCCGGGCGCTATTCTCTGCGCGATGCGTTTTTCTAGCGTTTTTTGGGTGCACATAAAAGTCAAACCATTTTAAACTTTTCAGCTGAAGATGCCGAGTCAGAGCGCTCCTCAATGTCACTTTTGGCCGAAGCAGCCGATCAGATGGAGGAGCCGTTACCTCTTCATGACCTCCTCGTCTCGGAGCAAAGCAACGGGAGAGTGCTACGTTTCTTCGCGCCACAGGCGCTCCCAGCTGTTTGTTTTTTCTTCTGCTCAAAGGTCAAAGGTCAAAGGTGTCTTTATTGTCCCCACGGGGAAATTGGTCTGCAGCCTGAAACGTCTACAGACATGATCCACAAACATTTACTATATGACTCATCGAGAGGCGCTCTCCAGATTCACACGCCGCGTCAGAGCGAGCGTTCAAACAGGAAAAACGTTTCATGAAGTCAGAGGTTCGGCGCACAGCGAGGCAAAGGCAGACAGCAAACAAACCCGTTGTGTTATATATATTTTGAGTATTTAGAGGGCCGAGACAAGGTTGAGTAAAGGTGTCAATAAATACATAAGGAGTACCTCCTGATGCAGTGCTACTCATGGCCCGGCTCATGTGGCAGTGGGGGGGGGAACCGGACCGAGGCGACATGTTTTCTGCAGACAGAGAAGAAGAAAAGTTAGCGATGTGACCCTCCTAGAGAGCTTCTCCTCCTCGTGACTGAGTTAAAAGTTTCTCCCTCTCTCTCCCTCAGCGAGCTCACAGCCACGACGTTCGTGTGGATGCACATGAAGGGAAATTATCTGCAGCGAAAAGAGGATGCAGATTGAATAACAACTAAACTAATAAGGGAAATGGTCCAAGGACTTTCTGTGCATTCCTTCATTCTTCTATTTTTGGTGCCCGTCAGCCTCAGATCGCATCATCTGCACGCTTCAATATAACAGTAAATACATCAGCAGGGCCTCAGAGCGCACACACAGAGACACACACACACACACACACACACAGAGACTCACAGTGATTGCTGATGATTTTCTAACCGGGTTTCTTCCTCTCTGCTGTCATTAGTCAAACATGACAAATGCACCTGATCTCCTCTGTGTGATGTTACCTGAACTTCACTGGGGGAGCCTGAAACATGAACCCTCACATTCCCGTTTCTGCTTAATTGAAGCATCGAGAGGCAAATTAAACAATAGCCCGGTGTAATTAAATCCCAGATATACCCTGTTGTGGTGCTTTTGAGCTGTAATCATGTGTCTCTGCTGTTCCCGTCCAATTAAAAGCTGCTAAAGAGCGCTCAGACAGCTGGATCGAGTTCTGCTTAATGCCGCCGCCGAGCTTCTCGGGCCGTCCTCCCGTGGCTCGGAAACCCAATAAATGGTATAATGGAGCTGCTTAATGACAGACGCAGGTGCAGGTGATTTGTTAGTGTTGATTTGGCGTCAAGATGAGATTTACACGAGACACAGAGTTCAAGTCAGTTAATTGCTTCAGAAACAGTCGATGATGTGATTCTGAGGAGAAGGAGGAAAAGTTTACTGACAGGAGTCTTGGTCTTGACTAGCTCTCGTCCTGCTTTGGTCTGGGTCTTGACTCGGTCTTGATTCCTAAATGTCTCTGTCTTGTTTCGATGTGCCCTGCTTTGGTCTTGGTCTTGTCTCGGTCTCCATCCCCAAATATCTTGACTCAGTCTTGATCGCCAAATGTGTCTTGGTCTCTAGTGTGTCTTGTCTCTAGTGTGTCTTGTCTGTAGTGTGTCTTGGTCTGCAGTGTGTCTGGTCTGTAGTGTGTCTTGGTCTGCAGTGTGTCTTGGTCTCTAGTGTGTCTGGTCTGTAGTGTGTCTTGGTCTCGTTGTACTCTGGTCTCTAGTGTGTCTTGGTCTCGTTGTACTCTGGTCTCTAGTGTGTCTTGGTCTCTAGTGTGTCTGGTCTGTAGTGTGTCTTGGTCTTTAGTTTGTCTTGGTCTCTAGTGTGTCTGGTCTCTAGTGTGTCTTGGTCTCGTTGTACTCTGGTCTCTAGTGTGTCTGGTCTGTAGTGTGTCTTGGTCTCGTTGTACTCTGGTCTGTAGTGTGTCTTGGTCTCGTTGTACTCTGGTCTGTAGTGTGTCTTGGTCTCGTTGTACTCTGGTCTGTAGTGTGTCTTGGTCTCGTTGTACTCTGGTCTGTAGTGTGTCTTGGTCTCGTTGTACTCTGGTCTGTAGTGTGTCTTGGTCTCGTTGTACTCTGGTCTGTAGTGTGTCTTGGTCTCGTTGTACTCTGGTCTCTAGTGTGTCTTGGTTGTGTGTTCAAAAGGGGTCAAAGATTCACCAGAATATTCTGGAGCATCATGAGTCGAAGGTTTCGGGTTAGTTTGGTGATGTTTCTTTAAGGATCTGTTTGTTTTTAGACTTTCTGCTGATTGATATTCAACACTTTACTTTCCATGTGAACATTGAAGCTCAGGTCGGCGCCCAAACACAGAACGTCTCGGCTGACGATCTTTAATCGACCACAATGTTACTGAACTGCTGTATCCATGTGTCCTCTCAGTGGATCCTACAATAAGATGTGTGTTGTGACCCGTTCCAACAGTCTGTGGTTGGTTCCTGGTGTTTAACTCGTGTCTGTTCCACTGAATGGCATTCAATTATGAGCTGTTATCAGCCTGCAGGTGAGGGCCCCGTCTAATTCACTCCTACTCTGTTGTCACTACATTAAGACACCCCCTCCCCCCCCCCACCTCCCCCCCGTTATCTAAACTACACATATCTGATAATAACACCTGATTAAACCCCCCCCCCCCCCTCCCCCCCTCGCTGCTCTAACAGCATTAAAGAGCTGGGACAGGTACGGTTTCCTATCAAATTTATCTGCAAGAAACACGAAACGCACAGCATCGTTAGAGAGAGCACATAATGCAATCAGTGTGTGTGTGTGTGTGTGTGTGTGTGTGTGTGTGTGTGTGTGTGTGTGTGTGTGTGTGTGTGTGTGTGTGTGTGTGTGTGTGCTGGTTCTTTATTACACTCATCAGCAGCAGCCATTATTAAAAGTGAACTTTTTGGACTTTTTGTGCAGGATTGTGTGTGTGTGCGTGTGTGTGTGTGTGTGAGACAGTCTGTGTGTGATTTGCATGTTAACATCAGTGATGGTAATTAAAGGTGAACTTGTTTAAAGATCGGAGCATCAGGAGGACTGGAGGTCTAAGGTCACACATTCATCACAGTTACATGTCAGATACTCGGAGTGAGTGGGAGGTGTGTGTGTGTGTGTGTGTGTGTGTGTGTGTGTGTGTGTGTGTACCTGCAGGATGATACGACCCATCTTTGTCAAACTGTCACTGACGACGTGTTAGGAGGAGGAGATATTCAGACAGGAGGGGAGATATTAAAATGAAAATGAGAGGGACGAATTAAAACTCAAACACAAACAAAGACGACCAGATGTGACGAGAAGAAAGGGAGAGGAAAGAGGAAAGGATCACTCTGAGGAAAGAGAAAAAAAATAGTCAAACCAAACTCCTAGATGAAGTTATTTCAGCATCCTGTCAGCCTCTTAATGGTCATTAAATCAGTCAGATCTGTTTATTGTGGGCTCATGTTTCTGCACTCAGACGGATCTCAACGACTTCAGTGTGACGTGTCAGAAACAATGAAACTATCACTCAGCGGAGACGGATGGACCGGAGCTCCACAGCTGAAACACGACACCATTGGATACTGATAACTTAATGTTCATCTCTACATTTATAGTAAACCTTTTTAATTTGACTGTTTGTGTAGTTGTAGCTGTTTGTAGACTTTCATCCTGCAGCGGTGTGATGAGATATATGAGCAAACCTCCCTGAAGTGACGTTCTGGTGTTACGCTTAAAATAGTTACCATGCTAACAGGTGCCTCTTTGATCAGTTGTTGTATCTTCATAATGTGAAAAGTAGATAAACAAAGAGGCATTCGTTAAGACACTTTCAGTCCGACTTCCACAGACACATCCGGCTGAACGTCACCAGTTAACACGGTGACTCTTTTAACCGTAACACCAGAACGCAACTTCAGTGATGAGGAGGAGCCGAGGAGGATCAGAAACAAAGAAATCAAGGGGCTTCAGAGGAGAGAGGGAGAAGAAAAAGACGCATCAATGCAAAAGTTACGGGGGGAGATATGAAGAGCAGAGATGGAAAAGGACGAGAGAGGAGAGGAGAGGAGAGGAGAGGAGAGGAGAGGGGAGGGGAGGGGAGGGGAGGGGAGGGGAGGGGAGGGGAGGGGAGAGGAGAGGAGAAAGTGGAGAGCCTCTTTGTGTGTGTGACGCATCAGGTAACCAGATAACCATTATACTCCACATCTGTGTGTGTGTGTGTGTGCGTGTAAAGAGGTTGTTCACATGTTCCTGCAATTTTGTACTTTGAATCTTCTCTCTCTCTCTTTGTGTGTGCTATATTAGCTCCTCAGTGTTTATTTGCTTTGAACAGAACATGAAGTCAGAACAATGATCTGAGCACACTCTCACACTCACACACACACCCACACACAAACACACACACACACACACACACACACACACACACACAGGAAACACAGGAAACACAGGAAACCCACGAAGAGACAGGGGCTGTTTTGGAAACCTCGTATCCAAAGTACTGCAGACTTCATACTGCGTTCGACAGTCTGTTGCCTTTTGATTGTTAGATTTGATAAACTCTTTGAGACCTTTACACTCGGGTCATACTGTTTACTGTTTCTATCCCGTTCACTGAATGACATGAAGCAGCACTGAGAGCAGGAAATGATCACTCACTCATAAAGATCAAATAAAATAAAGATGTGACACCAACGGTAATATTCAGACAGACGAGTTTAAAGAGGAAGTTAAAGGTCTGAAATAAAGCGAGAGCGTTCAGACAAAGGTCATGTTTACTGCTGACAGACGGACGGACGGAGTAGGAGAACATCTTAATGTCAGCTGGAGATCAATATGAGTAAAATAACGACTCACATGGACGACAGAGACTTTAATGTGGACCATTAACATGTCGTCACTGATGGAGGATCAATGAGGACAAACTGATCTCAGACCTGGCCTGAGGGATGGCACAGAGGGGGTCTCCTCCCTGCCGCAGAGTCTGATGAGGATGATGAAGATGAGGACGAAGATGATGAAGAGGAGAAAGGAAAATCTGGAGCACAGGGCAGATGCTGCTGATCCTGTTTACTGAATGTCAGACGCACACACTCATAACAAGAGCTGCAGAAGACACAAAGGGGGATTTCCTCTTACACCCACCTCTGTATGTGTGTGTGTGTTTGTGTGTGTGTTTGTGTGTGTGTGTGTGTGTGTGTGTGTGTGTGTGTGTGTGTGTGTGTGCGTGTGTGTGTGTGTGTGTGTTTACTTGTTTGCGTGGTTGCAGAGCTGCACAGTAAACATCCACGAGTTGACATTTAGTCAGGGGTGAAAGTACTTGCCTGTACTTTTTTTAAAAATGTATTAACCCCCTGAGAGGAAACTGTTATTAAACGACGTGCTTCTCACACACGTGGGCCTGATATTCGACACAAGCACAAACCGGACCTGTGGACAGCTTCATTAAAATAAAGGAACATTTTCACTCAGAATCCTTCAGGAGATCAGAGTTTTCATCTGAACAACGAGCTCGATTATTCAGGTTTATTTGGGATTTAATGTATTAATGCTCGTTTAATGAATGAATCTGTCTCTCCTCTATCAGCAGCAGATCTGAGGAGAGTCAGTCTGAAGGTGTTTCTGTGCTCAGACTGAATATAAAGAGACATTAACACTTGATAATAACTCCACCATCTCTTTTCATATCACATTTATTATCATTCATGAGCGAGCTGAATATTATCTTTACATTCATATTTCTGCACATTCATCCTCATCGAGTCGAGCTGGAGAGGCTAGAAATATGGGTCCAATATTTTCTCTGCACACACACACACACACACACACACACACACACACACACACACACACACACACACACACACACACACACACACACGCACACCTCATCATCACTCTGTCTGTGTGTCGTTCAGCTCACACACAAACATGATTTATATCTACGATTAGACTTCATGACATTACGTTTATTTCTTTCATTCATATCATTTAACGGCACGGAGACAATCTGATTTGTCATTTTATCATCTGGAGAAAATCGGTTTATGTTATAGCTGCTAAAGACAAAGAGACGAAGGAGCAGCCGTGTTGAGATGCTGATGGGCGGTGCGTTCAGGGTCTGACTCTGTGAATAACTGAGATGATGCGTTCAGGGTCTGACTCTGTGAATAACTGAGATGATACGTTCAGGGTCTGACTCTGTGAATAACTGAGATGATGCGTTGAGGGTCTGACTCTGTGAATAACTGAGATGATGCGTTCAGGGTCTGACTCTGTGAATAACTGAGATGATGCGTTCAGGGTCTGACTCTGTGAATAACTAAGATGATGCGTTCAGGGTCTGACTCTGTGAATAACTGAGATGATGCTTTCAGGGTCTGACTCGGTGAAGAACTCAAAGGGTGCGTTCAGGGTCTGACTCTGTGAACTATAACTCAGGTGATGCATTCAGGGTCTGACTCTGTTTATAACTCAGATGATGCATTTAGGGTCCTACTCTGATCATAACCCCAGATGGTGGCGTTAAGGATCAGACTATCTGAGTTCTATTCAGCTCGACGCGTGCTTGCAGTGGGCTCCGTCAAAAAATAGACATGGCACGTATTTTGAGCGAGCTGCTGACACGACCCAGATTGACCGTGCAGTGGAAACAAGAGCATTGACTACAGAAATGAGGGCGTGATCAGCTGTGGATCCTATGTAAACTGCCAGTTACTCAGATGGTGAGTTCAAGGTCTGCCTCTCAGGGTCAGAGTTTAGGCTGTGGGTCAGCAGAGGTCAGAGAGGAGTGGCGTTTGTTCATCTTTGACCTCCAGGTTCACTTGCTCATTAGTTACTGTCTTCTTAACGTTTAAACACATAAAGAAGGAAACACATCGTGTTGTGTTTGTTCCATCGGACATCTGGACGTCTTCCTCACTCACACCGAACATCGTGTTTTTATCTGTGCCTGATGTTCTCTGCTCGGATCGTCAGTGCAGCTCGTGTGTGTTTCACTGAGGCTTTTTCATTTGGGTCAGAGTGTGCAAATATTATGATTCATAAGTCAAACGCTAAAATACTAAATCCATATCTATAACTCAAAGCCTTCTGTTTTTTTAAAAGATATATTTGGGGCTTTTGTTATGACAGAACAGCGGACCTGCGACCAGAGCGACGAGGGCAGTAGTGTGAGGCGTGAGGCTTATGATGCATGAGGCGTAAGGTGTGAGACAGGAGGCGTGAAGTGTGAATCGTGACGCGTGAGCAGTATGAACTGAGCTAAGCAGCAGCACCCTGAATTTGACCTGAAATAATAAATATCTTTAAAGAAGCTTGTTAAACATCTACACATATTGAGGGTAAACACTCACAGCCATAAAACACGTTTAGATTTTAAGTTAAAGTTCGACCCCAGCGGAGCTTTAATTTAAACAAAGGAGAGCAATACTGAAAACATAAAGAGAGATTCTGCACCTTTAAGAAAGAGCTGATGAGTCAGCTCTTCATGAACCCCTACGACCTTCATCATGAAGATGATGATGATGACTATATTTAGGATGGTTTAGAACAGCTGTCCATGATGGGCTCTGCCTCTGGTCACTTCCTGTCAGCACCTCTGGTCACTTCCTGTCAGCACATGTGCTCTGCCTCTGGTCACTACCTGTCAGTAACTCTGTTCACTTCCTGTCAGCACCTGTGATGTGCCTTTGGTCACTTCCTGTCAGCACCTCTGGTCACTTCCTGTCAGCACCTGTGCTCTGCCTCTGGTCACTTCCTGTCAGTACCTCTGGTCACTTCCTCTCACTAACTCTGGTCACTTCCTGTCAGCACCTCTGGTCACTTCCTGTCAGCACCTCTGGTCACTACCTGTGCTCTGCCTCTGGTAACTTCTGGAAAAAAAAAAAAAAAAAAAAAGGAGATCTAAGCTTGAGAACATAAACCGGAGGAGGGCCTGGCTTTTACCTTATAGATAGTGTATCACAAACAAAGCTAAAGAGGTACACTTCAAAATACTACATAAAATGTATCCTGTTAACTGTCTCATTGCTAAGATTACAGATATTGAGGCTGAGTGCACTTTTTGCAAAAACGATGTGAATTATCCAAAAGATTCTGGAAAGACATCGAATCTATTTTTTTTTCCAGCTGCTAATTGTGTTTATTCTCTAAACCTCAAAGACGTTGTTTGTTACTTTGATAATAAGGAAAATATTGCTCTCAAAAATGTCATAAACTTCACTATACTATATGCAAAGTTTTTCATTCACAAACAGAAATTCTCAAAGTCACTTTCAAAGTTTTCAAATTTTCATTTAGAATTCAAGTCCCTGATTAAATCACTTCTTTTAATCAATGACAAAAAATGCATCACATCCATCAAACTATTATAACACCTTTTTCCCTGAGACCTCTAGTTAAATAATGATTTACATATTTATGTATGGGTTTTCATGAGTGTATTTATCTTATATATAAATGGAGTCCTGTCTCCTGTATGTACTGTATGTCTTATTATTTAATCTGTCTTTACCTGATTTACATGTGTTAGTGTCTTCTATTACCTGTATATTAACACCCTTATTCTTGTCAGGTCGTTTGTTTCTCGTCTTTGTCCTCTCCAACATGCAGCCGGTTGGCTCTTTGAGATCTTAGACATAAAAATATCTAACGTAATTAAAAAGTCAAATTGGATTTAAGAACAAAATTCTAGATTCGTTCAATAATTCTGGACGAGACTCTCCTCTCCTGCGTCGTTAGAGCTCACAAAGAGAGACGGCAGCCTGATGAAACCAGGACCATTTGTTATCCTGACAGCCTCCCACACACACACACACCAACACACACACACATGACACACAAACACACACACACACGCACGCACGCACACACGCACGCACGCACACACACACACACACACACACACACACTCACTCAAACAGAGCATGAAATGATGATAGTAAAATTAAATGATGATCAGATATCAGAGAGATAACGCCAGAACTCCATTTAACACACAGTAAACTGTGTGTGTGTGTGTGTGTGTGTGTGTGTGTGTGTGTGTGTGTGTGTGTGTGCGTGTGTTAATGGATCACATGACTCTTAATGACAGTAATAACTCGGGCTATTAAAGAGGAGCTGATGTGCTTTAATGTATTAATATGTGTTCATCGATTCGATGGTTCTGATTGGCTGTTATATCGACATCATAAAAAAACACACGCTGACATCATCATCCCACTTCTGACTGGATATGAAACATTAACAACAGATACTACTGTGTGATTAAAGCTGCTCATCCATTGGCTGAATTTAAGAAGTGGGTGTGACCACAATGGGTTAGGGTCGCTCATTGTTTTTTTAAACAGCTGATATGAAGCGTCGAGTTTGGCATTTGATCTTCACTATCTTGTTTTATTTGCAGCCTGAAGTTATGATATTTGGATAGGGGAGTGGAGTTACAAAG